>NW_024342471.1:516485-580549 GCF_902729225.1 Pteropus medius
CTTCCTTCCTTCCTTCCTTCCTTCTTTCCTCCCTTCCTTTATTAGAGTCAGTAGAAAACTGACTCTTGATTCTGGAGGTAAACATTTCAAAGGATCTCTGTAGAACACCACCATTTCTTATGAATAGTTAACGCAGATGCCTTTCCTTCTTTGGGCATAACTCAAGATTTCATTTACACTGCTGATTACCCTGGGACTCTGCTTCTAATTTCTACTGGAGTAAAACAATACAAAGGGGCTTTTGTTTGATCTTCAGTGCTGCTTATCTAACAACGTGAGGGAAAGTACTCACTGAAATCTGGTTCTCTTCTCTCTGTAATGTGTCTTAAGATAGATAGCATTGATTCTTCAGTTACAGAGGCATGTAGAAGAAAGTCAGAGGTACAAGTAAGACTGCATGGTTAACATTCACTGAACACTAAAAATCTACTGGCAAAATACAAAAACTCATACCGGCTTCATTTTACAGATCAGAAATTTTATACCAGGAGACTTTAAATATTTTTCCAAGAAGTAAATCTATGTTTGTGTTCCTATACTCTTTGACATATTGCCTCTTGTATATTGCTTTTGTTTTTTAAGGTACCAACATAGTCATAACTTGAAAACACATTTGAAACATTTGTTAACTACCAATTCTGAATATATATATATTTTTATCTTAAAGTCTCTTATTAGAAGTTTCTGAGACATTGAATAATAGTGAGGAGATGAATTGAGTTTTTTGGTACTCACTGGAGGATTTGATTACGCTGATCATTTCTTCTTGTTCTTCTTTGTCTTCAATAAGGATTCAGGAAAATGCTTGTTCACTAACTCATTTCCAGTTATCTCATCAGCTGAAAAAATCCTATTCTTTCTCAAGAATTTAATCCTTTCAGAATTTTTGAGGTCATTCTGGATCTTTAACATTTCACTTATTCCTTCTTGGCCTTTTATTAAATTAAAAATTCATAGTATGAGAGGGAGCCAGTCTATCATAATGAAAACCTGCATTACCTTTTGTTGTTTTGTTGTTTCTAATCTTTTGAACCAAATAACAGGGGTTCAATTTGCATAAATGTTGATTGGACATAGTGTTACCTACTCTATGAGCTCACAAGGTGATTGTGAGAATTAAATATTCTAACCTGTGTGCTTTGGGAAAAAGTGCAAAGAGCTTCCTAGTATAGTGATTTTACTTTATTGGGGAGGGAGTCCCCCTGTAGGCTTTCGACAGCTTTCATTTTCTAAGGCCATGAGTTCAGGATGGAACCAACAGAGACAGCAAGATTCACTTCCACTTAAGATCATATTAACTCCATCGAAAGTCACCCAAAGAAGCCCCGCCTCAGACCTAAATCAGAAATTAATGAGTAAGATTTATGAAAAAGTTTATTGCTTGATCACTCTGAGAAAACTAACAAGGCTGTAGTTGGAACAACAGCTGCAAGTGGGAAGAAATCTTTTTTTAATCATAATAGTCAATATTGCTTTGATTTAAGAACATGGCAGACATAAATCTGGGCATTACAAGTTCAGGAGTAAGTTGACATTACTTACAGACATACCTGACATTGCTTTCTGTGTATGCTGAATGGGGGCTCTAGACCTTTATTAATCCAGATGAGCTTAGCAAATGACTGATGTCTGACCTGAATTTCTGCCCTTTGATGATTGAAGGCAGACACATTTATGTGTGTTGTTGCATAAGCCATGCAGAGAAATGGTGCTATAAATCCCAAGCAATAAAATGTATTGCAAAAGAAGTAGATCATAGAGTAAAGACATGACAAATGCAATACATTTTTTTCATAATTTGGAAAACATCATGTGGCCCTGATTGATGTTTTAGTGTTTTAGGTGTAATTTCCATCATGCCAAAAAATACATCAAATGGTCTTTATGTATATAAAATGACAAATCTAAAGAGGCTTGGACCCAGTAAAAGGGCATTTGTGTGTATTGCATTACTGCACTTATATTTCAAGAAATAAAAATGGTATGAGCTAATGAGGGTATAAATTAGTTCTGCAGCTTTGAATGTGGAATAAGGCAGCTTATTCTCCCAATGAACTAATCCTGGCTCCCCTGTTCTGGATCTGTCTCCTTTGAAGTTCCAGATGCAAAGAGAACTTCTTTACTGGGTTGTTTGTCAACACTTGAAAGTTAAGCATAGAAACAACAGGACTGTCACTTCTTCTCTGTTTTCTTTGCCAAACATGAACAATGATGGGAATCTAGCAATGTATCAGGGGCTGTGTTCTGGTACATATTACAATGCCTACCAGGTGGAATAGAAGGAAATATGTACTAAGTTTGAATTCCACTAACACTAGGGTGACCATGTTCCCCTCCTTCAGAATATCTTCCTCGTACTTCTTAGTCAGAAGTGATGGTTGTTTTTTGTATTGTCAAGAGGCTTACAAGCTAGAGCGGGGAAACAGAACAAAAATAAGTAGAACACAAGGTTTTCATGATGCTATAAGAGATACAAAAAGAAATAAGGGAAATCAAAAAACAAGATGGCTTTCCCTTTGGATAAGGGATTGGATTAAGAAAAGCTTTATTGAGATGGCAGTGTTTTAGCTGAAATGGCATAGATGATGAATGATGAGACATTTTCTGACAGGTGAATGTGAATGGGAGGATATTCCAAGTGACCAATAGATTCAGCAAACGTTAGAAAGAAAGAATATACATTATTTTCTCAGCATGAAGTTGTACAACATAGCTGTAACTTAGGGCATCGCTATTCAAGGTGTGGTCCATGGACCAGAAGCATCAGAATAACTCCAATTCCACTAAATAAGAATCTGCATTTTAACAAGAGTCCCAAGCGATGCATATATACGGAGAAGTTTGAGAAGCACTGGTTTAAGGTGCCAAAAGAGTATCCTCAAAGATAAGATCAAACAGTATATAAAACGCTAAGTTAGGAAAGCTTCTTAGGAACCACCTAGTTTGACATTTGGTTGAGGAAACTAGTTAGAAAGTGATTGATCCTAAAAACTTGAACTTTCCCCGCCCCTAACAGCAATGCAGAACTTTTTAAACTGTACCATATCGACAGCCTTTAATAACAGATTCAAGGTTTTCACATGATGTATTAGGATGTGGAGAACAGTGGAAGATTTCTGATTAGATGAGTGAGAGAAAAGCAACTGGCATTTAGGAAGATAAGTCTAGTGGTAAAGTATAGAATAGACTGATAGAGAAAGAACCTAAGCTAAGAGGATATTTAAATAGTCTTGGAGAAGGTCACAAGGAGAGTGAGAGGTAGAAAAATAAATATTTGGAAGGTGGCATTCTTTACTTACTTCTTTTGTAATAAAGCTTATAGATATATTTGACTCTTTTTCCCTTGACTTGCTCCTTGCTACAATCCATCTTGTGAAAAAACACCACAGTATTTCTCATATTCCACCAAACTGCTTTTCCCTCAAGAATATTTAATGACTTCCTATGGTCAATAACAGTTAACCTACCTACCGTGCTTTATATTCAGTCTACTAACCACGGCCTCCATGACATTCTCTCTAACTGGAACATCTTTTCTTTTGTTTCCTAATTGACTAATTCAAACCATTCATTCATTCATTCATTCATTCACCCAATAATCATTTATGTCACACACATTTAATCAATCCCATTGTGCATGTTAGGCTCTATTCTGTGATGGTTCATATGATAGACTCATCTTCACAGAGCTTAAAGTTTATCAGGCACCGCATCTCATTTATCTCGCAAATCTAGCTGCATGCCCTATATATTGGGTGATGTAGATATATGATAATTTTCCAAGGAACAAAATTTGGTTGTCGGACTTGCAGGTTTATTTAGTTAAATAGTACAAAATCCTCTGAAGATTTATACTTGGGTAGATGAACTTATCTCTCTTTACAGATGTTGAAGTTATAGAGAAAATCATTTCTCTTTTAGTTCTGAAAGAATCTTGTTGAAACTAGTGAAATGTGAGTCACTGACAGTATAATTTGTCCCCATTAGGGGACATTCCTATTCCCCTGAATTTAGAATCAGTTCTTGCCATTAGGAGAATAAATGCTATTTTTGGATGTTTTAATTTGAGCACAGCTGGTTATCCAGGCCGAATGTCTCTTTTAAGTTCAAGAAGTTCCATATTATGCTTTGACCTTTTGGGATAGAGAATAATGAAGAATCAGCATACTCTAGACTACACCCAGTTCTGCAAATGACTTTAGAGGCAGAGAAGAATGATTACAGGGCACGACCTTGGGGACTGGATGTGTGCGATAAGAGATATCCAAGTGTGGAATCCTGTTCAGTGTGCTCAGAGGAATAAAAAGATGCTACTTAGTGAGATTGAGGTGATGTGTGGAAAGGGAGAGTGATGTACATTTTTAGAACTATTCTCTAATTTTCTTGCATTTTTAATACATTTACTAAAGGATATTTTCAGTCCATGACTTCCTTTAATTTCCTAAGAGACTTGATTTCTTCTTTAAGATCTTTGCCTAAGTGAAGGCTGAATTCTCCCTTAAATGAATATCTGTTCTTTTTTTTTTTCTTTTGAATTAACCAAGTTTTGAGTAGCACAGCTAGATGGATAATTTTTATGTCAAGAATGTTTTATATCATGGTTCTCAGAGAATGAGTTCCAAAAAATATATGGGTAAATATTAGGGAAAAGACAAAATAATGAGAGGCACTTTTATCCTCTAAATAAATCTCCTCTTCAAATGAGAAATAAAAGGAAGACAGTACTTTAAAGATGTTTCTTCTTCCATAAATTGCCTTTTCTTTAGAGGAATCAGTATTACCTTTTTTCGATTTTATTAAATTAAAAGGAAGACATCATAAAAGCAAACACAAAGGGAAAACTCTGAAAGTCATGTGTTTATTTCCTTTATTTTGTACAAGAGAAGCTATAAACTAAGACATCTATTTACTTACTAACTGGTTGTACAGCCCATGACAGAACCTAAAGGAGTTGAGCAAGGATTTCTTTGAAAGGAAAGAGTCATATCGAAGTACAAATAAATCTCTTTAAGAAAGCAAGGAAGACCCAAAGGAGGCAATTTGTGAAAGGGACTGGATCTTCTGGGGTGGACAGTGGTCAAATACCTCATATGGGAGAAGTTCACCCTTAATATGTGCACAAGTTCAGTGGCTTCCAAAAGCCTATCTAGGGACCTGTGTCTGTAGGAAGGTTTCCAATGAACCATGATGAACTTAGGAAAAAAAATTAAGTGGAAAATTAGGGAAAAAATTATATCTTTTATAATAACATATTCTAATCTAAAGATTTTCCTTTATTCTGATATTTTATGAGTTAAATTTCCCTTTTCAAGAAAATGACTTTGATAGTTAATGAAGTTTGTATGTGTCTGTGTGTGTAATGTCCTCCATTGGCCAAAAATACACATACATGTGAAACACACAGTTTATATTATTTTATTTTAAAAAATATTCATGTTCCATGAAATGCAAAATTCTAGGAAACCCTGCCCTATTTTGTGTAATGATAAAGTCTGTTTAAAGAATCAGGGGCAATTTTTTTCATTAATTTCTATGTTCTGTAGGAGAAAAGAAGCCTGGCACTTAGGATATTGATTAATACACAAATCCGGCTTTTGCCTATGTTTAGGAAATAGTTGGACCAAATAAGGATTGGAGTTAAGTTCAGATTTTATAATTACAGAATTAAGAAATCACAATCAAGGAGAAATGTTAATGATTTTGAGATTTTTTATGCTATAAAAATAAAGAACAAAATATTTGAATATCATGAAATGGTGCCAAATGCTGCCTATTTCTTTTTTTTTTTTTACAGGTAATAATAACAATAATGATTATTGTATACTACTCTTTGTTTTAAAAAGGTTAGGAAGAGGTCTGACATTGTCTCAGTGCTCACAGCATCTCCAGAGGAAGGGAGCAGAAGAATTGCTAAACTGACTTACAAAGAGGGCTATCTAGATTGTGGTAGTTGAAGAGACTTTTCCCTGATCACAGAGCAGGATGGGAACTCAAGGTTGGGTCATATGTGAGTGCCTCCTATCCCTTTTCCCACTGCCATTAAGCTAAAGCCACAATTCAACAAAAAACAATGTGAGGGAAACCGAATATCATTTTAATCTTTGCCTTACTGAACTCTGTAGGACTTCAATATATATATATATATTTGGCAAATCATTGTTATTTATTTTGTTATGGAAGGTAATAGAAAGTTCACGTTTTCTTTACAGTGAAGCAGATCATACATGTTTGCAGTCTTTCTTTTCATTTTAAACTGTCTCCCACCCCCAAATGCAGTGTTTAACTATAAGATAAGAGGCTTCAGAATGGTATATATAGCTGGGAATTGTGATTGAGGCTCTGGAATTTATTTCATATGACCTTGGATAAATTACCTAACTTCTCTAAACTTCAGTTGCTTCATTTGTGAAGTTTAAATTAATTGTATTAAAAATGCTTGGTGTAACAACCTGCCACTAATAGGTGCTCAATAAAGGTAGTTCCCATCTTTATCCTTCTCCTCCTCCTCCTCATTGTTATTAGTACTATTAAAATAGGGCAGCCTCAGAAATACAGATTGTAATTGATGATATAAGAGGAGAAAGAGGGACAAATCTAACGCTCTCTCCTTTTTAAATGGGGAAAAAGTGCTGAATGCAGAAAACAACCACTTGTCCTGGAGAAATTGAACATGGGAGATAAGTAAGGAAAGGTGAGAAATCCAACTCCAAAATCGAAGGTTAATGTATTAACTAGGGCTATCTCAGGCCATGGCAAAAAATTTCACAGGCAGGAATTCTGGAAAAATGGACACAGTACACAAATGTTTTCTTTTTCTCTATATTATTTTTATTTTCAATCTCCTCTCCTACAGCCCACCTCCTTACTTCTGCCCCCAAGATACTCTTTATATTTTTCTTTCTGGTATCTAATACAATCTACTTCCCCTCCATGAATAAAAAGAGAAGATATGACAATTAATAGTATCAACCATTGGTTGATTGGATCAAGATCAATGATTTCAAACTAAACTCTTCAGGTATGAGAGTTCATTTTTAAAAATCTTTTTCTAAATAATTAATTTGAAAAATTTGAGACCTACAGAAAGGTTGCAAAATTGGTAAAATGTATTCCTATACCTTGCACCAAGATTCACCAAGTTTTACACTTTTACCATATTTGACTAATCCCTCTCTCTCTGAGAGTCTGTTTTTTCATGTTAAACATATTCAGTGGAGCCCGATCATACATAAACATGATTATATTTTTATTCATTTGAGTTGATAATGCTTCCTACAGTAGATTTCGGAATAAAACAAATACTCCATCCCCATAGCCCCTATCTCCCAGAAGTTCCAGGTACTCAAAGAGAGAGGACTGGAAAACCTTTTTGAAATATTTTATTCTAAAGTAGAAATGAAGTCTAACCACCTGAGGGAGCATTTGTACTTAATAAGATGAAGTAATAAGGGTTATGGTTTGTGCATGTTAGATAATATATTTGAAGAACAAGCTTCTGGTGACGCTTGCCTCTTCCAGTCTACATTTATATCCTCTGAGCCTTCCTGGCCATGGAATATGCATTTTAACTACACACTAATAGTCCCTTTATCTCTATCTTATCCTCGAAAGGGCTCTGTGGTCTGCATGTACAAGTCAAAAATGGGGCATGGATCTTGAAAATTAGAACCAACCCAGGAAATCTATTTTGTGTGTGGTTCTTGTCATCTCTTTGGGATAAATTATGGTTTGGAGAGATAGGCAAATATTTGCAACCAAAAATCACTAAGTATGGGGAGGGCCCCATGTATTTCATAAAGCAAGGCATGCTTGGGTTCTCATTTCCCACAAACATTTTGATTAAATGTGAATCAGAGTTTGGGCTTCCCTTAGACACTCTGACCTGGGCCTCCCAGCACAGCTGCAGGCTTCTAACGAGGTCGCAATGAAGAGTGATCCTACATATCTGATGAACCACAGGATGTTAACAAGACACACCCATTGTCCTACATTTGGCAGGCTCTAAAAAAAGAATGCAGCAAGGAGCTTGCAGCAAGCCAAACCAACACTGACCGTAGTAATAGGCTCTTCCAAATGGGTGTGGCCAAGTAGATCACTTGAAAAAGAACAGGCCCTAGGATAAATCTGTATTAAAGAAAAGCAAAACAGGCCGAACTGTCACAAAGAATAGAAAAAAACTATAGACCCTTTCATCCTCACCAGGGATTGAGAGGGTGGTGACTACACAACACTATTCCAGCCTCAAGATTTTTCCTTGAATTGACTCTTAAGAGTGAGAGGAGGTGGTTTAAATTCATGTTGGTCATACCACTCCTCAAAATCCAAGATAGGATTAGGTTCTTAAGTTGTAGCTTGATGAGAAAGGCCCAAATAACTTTTAATTGGAACTCAAATAAAGAAAAGGTCATTTCCCATAACTGCTCTTCATTTTAATACACAAAGGAAACAGGAATATAGTCTTTTCATCTAAGAGTGTACTATTTGTTTATTCCTTCGTTACACTCATGCAAGCACATATACTACACACACACATTCAACCCACAGGCTGAAGCTAAGAATAGGTGTAAGACAGTATGACAATTATAAATACATGTGAATACACAACAAACATAATTTTACTCCCTATTATATATGCAGGGTAAAGAAGGAAGATAGTAATTGAAAAAGCAGTCATTCCTCCAAAAGATGATATGATTTGAATGGGGACTGTGAGCAAAAAGATTTGTGTGTATCCATGCTTTTGAAGAGTTTTTGAAACATTATAGAAGATTTGGATTTAGTTTGTTTTGTTTTTGTAGTTTGAGTTCTAGGACTAATTTATTGTGTCTTGGAAGCTAAAAATTGATTAATCCAGATGAGTGTGTGTGTTTGATAAATCCAAGCTATTTCCTCCACCTCTTGTCAGTTGTTTTACCATGTTCCTCCTCATACTCATCTTAAATCAAAAAGCAATTTTTAATTCTTGTCTACCATCTTCTTTTCCATTCAGTTAGTTATGAGTCTTATATCATTTTCTTCTAAATGTTTCTATAGCCATTCCTCTTACCATTTAAATCGCCATCATTCAATTCAGACACATAACCTCAACTCTTTTCCATAGCATTCTGCTGGGTGCCCCTGTCTCAGTTTCTAAACTTCAAATCTTTTACTCAGTTCTCAGATCATAATAATGGTGTTTAAACCACTGATTTTGAACATGTTCATTCTCTACTGAGAAATTAACTGTCACTTCATATTTTATATAACACCTAATTTAATATTCTTGGCCTGGTTTTCAAAGTCCCTTATTATTTGCTTCCACCACAATAATGCAAACTATTTCCATTATCCTCTAACACACACCATACACAGTGTTGCTGCAGTCTATGTTTATTCACCAGCTCCGGGGCACGAAATGGTCATTTCTGCCTAACAGATTATACTCTCCATTTCTTGTAACAAAATGTCATCTTCCATTGCTTTTCTAAAACCTTGCCAATTTCTAAGGCCCAGAGAAAACTCAGTGCTCTAAGAAGCCTGCTGTGACTACACTAACCCTAATTTATGTGCTTTTTTGCTAAACTTTTCACCAGTGATAATCTCAATCAAACACATTGCACATATATACACAAGCACACACATATATTGCCTTTAAATGTTCACCGTATTATCAGATGGATTTGTTTAACCAACTGGATAAGGAAATTGTTTGAGGAAGGGGACCATGCTATATAAATAAGTCTCCTGACATATACCCTAAAACAACTGACATAATGACATCTACATCATACAGAGTTTGGTAACTTCTAATTTTGAAATGAATTAGGATTGACTATAAGTAGAATATTTATTAAAAAAGAATATTACATAATCAAAAAATCTCAAGCCTAGCTTTATTCTGGACAAATAGTTTCAATCTTTGTATCCAATAATACGGAAAAAAATATCATATCATTTTTTACTATATTTTGGAGTCTGCTCAGATGTTCCTAGCCATTAGTATCTGTTTCCACCTGGAAGCACTATCAAGTAAATGCCATCATTAAGCGGAAACTATTTCAGAGAACTCGATTTGATCAAGATCACAATCTAAATCTAACCCTTATGCTAGTCTTAACATGAAGCCTAAACTAACTCAAGCTCAAATCATAACACTAGGCTTATATCTAATCTTCACCTAACACTAGTTCTAGCCCAAATTTAACCCAAATCCTAGACTTAACCTTACACTTGACCCTAAACCTACCTAGCCCTAGCTCTACTCTAGGTCTAACCCTATCCTCGCCTTAACCTAACTCTAACTCTAGCTCTAATCCTAGTCCTAACTCTAACTTTAACAATAATCTTAATCCTACTTCTAAACATACCCCTGTCTGCTAATAATAGTCCTAATCCTAATCCTAATTTGAGCCCTAACACTAGCCCGAAATCTAACACTTAGATTCACATGACTAATATCTAATTTAATATGTAATTAAAGACAAGAAAGTCTGTAAAGCAAAGAATAGACAAAAGAGGGAGATGGGATATATAACATACATTTGTATACATATACATTTTTTTCTGGTACTGAGTATAAATATTCAGTACCAGATATGTTAAGTATCAGAAATATTTGAAAAGTAACCATCATTCTTTTCTCAGTAAATGCTTAACATTCAAAAAGAGAGAAACTCAAGTGAAGGAAGCTTTTCTCATGAATATATACGTTTATGTTTCCTCAATGGTCTTTTTGGATTCCTTGATAAATAAATGAAGATAATCTTATTTCATTTGGGGATCTGGGTGTTGGTGGAAACTAAATTGGGTGAGGTGAAGTTAGATTCTGCAATTCCTATTTGCTGTTGAAATGATTAATGAAAAACTGATCAGAAACCTAAATGGACATTATAATGGGTTGAATGTTGCCTCTCCAAATGTATAACCATGTTAAAATCTGTAACCTGTGAGTATTACCTTATTTTGAAAAAGAGTCTTCACATATATAATCGAATTAAAGATCTCAAGATGAGGTCATCCTAAATCCAATGATAATTTTTCTCATAAGAAACAGAAGAGGAAAAGATAAATAGAAGAGGAGAGGGTAATATGACCATGGCAGCAGAGATTGGAGTTATGCAGTGTAAGGAATGCCAGTGGCCATCAGAAGCTGGACGTGGCAAAAAACAGAATCTTCCCTAGAGCCTCCAGAGGGAAGTATGATCACCTTGATTTTGGATTTTTGGCTTCCAGAATTGTGAGTGAATAAGTTTATGTTGACTTTTAAGCCACCGAGTTTGTGGTAGTTTGTTAGAGCAGCCTTAGGACACGATGTGGTCAATGCGATAGAACCAGAGAAGTGAAGATTGTGTTTGCTGGGTGAAAGTTCCAGTGATAAACCACTAGGCAAAGAAAGCTTCCTCAGAAAGGAGGTTGCTAGTGGTAAAGCTTGTGCTCTGATGAAATTGGATTGGTGTATAATAAGCTTTTTACATGAAGGGTGGTTTACATTTTTCCATCTTTACTACTTACCACAAACTGCAGATGTCACTATTGAGGCAAAGATAAAATGACAAGGTTACTGCTCTTGAGTCCATAGACCAGGGGGGACTACATATGTAATTAGATAAGTTCTAAAAGAATAGTATGGGCAAAAGGAGATGGGAACCCAAGCAACCTTGTCTGAAATAGCAGTGGTTGGAGGAGTATGGTACAAGGAGGTTATTAGAGAAAAAGTCCAAGTAGAAGTGGGATGTCACTAGGAAGTTAATTTCTCAAAAGACAGCCCTGGAAATATACAGAATTCCATTCCAAATTTGTTTCTTATATAATTTATTTAAATTTTTTTAAATTGACTTCATCAACTCCTTTAAATATACTTTGTTGTTTCTCTTTTATTGTCTATTTTTATTGTCAATCCGGCCCTTTACAGAGATTTAAAATAATATGGATGATGTTTTATTCCATGAGCAATTTTTCATATTGAATCCTATGAGAAAAGTGAGGTAAATTACAGCACTGATTCCAGTTTTGAGTTTTAGAATAGAGCTCATAATATAGCTATGACTTCCTCAAGTGGTTTTGGGAACTTTAATGTCTGATCAGGAAATGCTACTGACACAATAATCTTCCTATGACATGGCTTCAACCATACTATATACCTGCTCGATGAATCACAACATTTACCACGTAATGCCTGGATTGGTGTTCAAAGACTTCTCTCATCTGACTGTTTCCTAGCTTTGTCATGTTTCCTAACATATCTCTGTGTGGACCTACCATCAACTGTGCTTTTCATTATTTTATTGTTGTCTTTTTTACATGGATTCCTTAAATTCTCATGAAATCTTACCTCATCTTTAAGGAAATAATTTGTGAATCTTAACTCAAAGCTTTCCTCCCTCCATTTTCCCCAGCCCCTCTTCCTTCAACACATATTTATTTAGTGTTTACCATGTGCTAGATACTGGAAATATAGAAACTCCTGATTTTTGTCTCCCAACCATGACCTACTTGTCTCTAAATCTAATGGACACTTTTCTGTTATCATAAGTCCTTGTGTCTCCCACTGGAAGACTTGCAATCTCCTTGGTGATGGACCATCTTCTGTTTGTTCACCTCTTTGTTTCAACTTCTCTGTGTCTGACACATAGTAGATATTCAGTAAATTTAAATAAATGAATGGGTAAGCACTGATGCTGATATTGGTACTAATCATAGGGAAAATATTTAAGAAAATAATGATTTATTAGAATCTTCATCTTTCTGTGAAGGATGGAAAAGACTTGGGCAAAAGATAGACTCAATTTAGAGTAGCTGCTATTTTTCGGTTCTTGCTTTTAAGTAACTGACCTGGAGTGGACTATACGTGGCATATAGAACTTGAGTTACTGAGAGGGAAGTAGTTGAACTTTAGAAAGCAGGAGTGATTTATTATTTCTTGGAAATAGAAATCAGAATGTTATTGCTCATGTTAGATAACGAAAGAAACAGAGTTACATTTACCTTTTTAAAGTGATATTACACATGCTCACTTTTGAACAGAAAGTGACAGCTTTGGGTTACCTATTTTATTCATTTCAAACTTATTTTAGTTATGCATTCTTTGTTAACTATAATCTTTCATAGGCAAATATACAAAACCAATTAAAGCAGAGATACTCTATGTGAAGTTGGGGTTGAGCAGCTTAGTGGTGTTAGGTGATACTCAGCACTTTCGATGACATTCTTTTGGCTCCAAATAAACTCCAATCTTCATAGTATTTAGTATAAAGACCCTGCAGTAGCTTATAAGAGAGGGATGTGAAAATGTTGGTTAAAAGGTATTAAATTTCAGTTATGCAAGATGAATAAGTTCTAGAGACCTAATGTACAACAATGTGACTATGGTTAATAATATTGTCTTGTATACTTAAATTGGCTAAGTGAGTAGATCTTAAGTGTTCTCATAACACACACACACATGCACACACACACACGGAAAAGAAATCAGATGATGGTAACCATGTAAGGTGATGGATATGTTAAACAGCTTGCCTGTGGTTATGTATATTAAAACATCAAGTTATACAT
This sequence comes from Pteropus medius, assembly GCF_902729225.1. NCBI lineage: Eukaryota > Metazoa > Chordata > Mammalia > Chiroptera > Pteropodidae > Pteropus > Pteropus medius. The sequence continues at coordinate 530,016 of NW_024342471.1, forward strand.
TGTAAATGTATACATTTTTTATTTGTCAATTATATCTCAATAAAGCTGGAGGGGGAAGAAAAAAGAGAAATGCAAGAAAATATCAATGCTATAAATCAATGAGCATTTTAAATATATACATGGGAGAATAAAAACTTGTGTTGCTTGGTTCTGAAACCATCTTCAGATAAGAAGAAACAAAAATTGATCATGAACCCTTCAAGCTATCAGAAAGAAAACATTCAAACTACAGCAAAAGAAATACACAAATCATAGAGAAAGCGAAAAGCACAAATAAAGCGTTAGAAACAGACATTAGAGTATAAAATATGATAGTGGAACTAAGAAAATACATTAGTCTTAGCAATAAATACATATAAAGTAAACACACTTGTTAAAAGAAAAATATTCTCAACTTAGATTAAAAAGTCAGAACATTATTAAAATCTAAAAATCAGAACCTTATTAAATTCTTTAAGTACATTTAAAATGATATAGGTGAATCAAAAGTATATAATGGGCAAAGACACAGGAGAAAAAGGCACAGCAAAAGCAAAAGCAAGGATTGTAATAGCCAACAATGTGATAAGTATGGTCACCCAAAAACAAAAATGGCGTCAATGAGAATGTGTCACATATTTTTAAAACAAATAGTAGCCTCAAAAACTGGCAAAACAAACCCTAGTATAAGAGGTCGGGGGGAAGTGGTGGCAAGGGGCTTTTGTTTACTTCATTCAGAGCCAATACACTAAATGTGCAAAAATAGTACAGATATTTAAGATATAAGCATATAAATAACATCGTTAATAAAGTATATCAAGTTATATAATTAGAAAACCGAACATCTCTTTTTTCACGTGCCCAAGAGTTATTTACAAAATTGTAACATATGGTGAGTCACCAAAAAATCTCAATGGTATTCTGTCCTCATTATAAGCCTAGAAATTTATAACAAAAGAGAAATCAACTTACCACAAAAATGTTAAAGAAAACTTCCTCATTAACTCTTAGTAAATACAATATCAGAAATTAAACTACAACACACCTAGAAAATTAGATAGTTAAAATCTATGCATCAAAACTAAAAGAGTGTGGTTAAAGCAGTCCTTGGAGGAAAAATTTTAGTCTTAAATTACTTAGCACACTAAACCAGAAAGAATAGAAAAACAGACAAACAAGCAAACAAACTCAGTATCTATCCAAATCAAGAAATCTTTAAAAAGGAAAATTTAATAACAAAATTGATACAAATTTACAAACATGAATAAATCCAAGAGCTGATTCTTTTAAAAGGCTGATAAAATGGATAATCCATTAATTAAAAATATCAGGAAAAAAGTAGTAATGTATGAAATTATTTTTAAAAGATTGAGAAATAACTATGGATAGAGAAAAATCACAATTTCTCTAAAGACTGCTTTTCTCAACTTTATCAAAATATATTTGAATACCCAGATGAAATGCATGATTTTCTAGAAAAAATAAAATAATGATTCCAGAAGAGAGAGTTCAATTTCTATGGAATAAATTGATGCAGTTGACAAAAATTTACTACCTACCTTCCCCTATCTTCCTCAAAAATGCTAGACTATATGATTATACTTGTCAGACGAATCTGTGGCAGCTTTTTTGTCCAACATCTTAGTGAGGCTAAGTGGTAGCAGCTGCTCTCTGAGCTTTGCTGTTATGCCCGAGGTTGGCAAGAAGTAAAAAGATGCTGGAAAGTCAGCCATGCTTAAAGGCAAAGACTCAGCGAACAAATCTGGGGGCAAAGCCACAAAGAAGAAGTGGTCTAAAGGCAAAGTTCAGGATAAGCTCAATAATTTAGGCTTGTTTGACAAAGTGGGAAACGACCAACTCTGTCAGGAAGTCCCCAGTCATGAGTTTATAATCCCAGCCATTGCCTCTGAGAGTCTGAAGGTCTGATGTTCCCTGGCCAGGGTAGCACTTTAGGAGCTCCTTAATAAAGAACTTATTAAACTGGTTTCAGAGCATCGATCTTAAGTAATTTACACCAGAAACCCCAAGTGAATGCCCCAGCTGCTGATGAAGAGGCATGAAAAAGAGGTCCCACCAATTGTATATTTGCAAATAAAACTTTATTAAATAAAAACAGAATCTGAGGCATATTAAAAATGTTAACTTTATTAAAGCAAAATTTGATTCAAATAGAGTAGTGCCAAACTGGAAGGAGTTAGGAGCACTCCACTAATAGGAGCTGGGAGAAAGACTTAGAAAAATAAAAGCAAAACAAGGAAATGGTCTGATTGGCTATAGCTTGAGTGGTTGCCTTTGTTGGGAAAGCCTGGTTTGCAGTTTGTGATTGGTTGTCCTTAGATTTTGCTTTCTTAACCCTGAAGTATTTATAGTTTTTGGTTTTGGTTTGCTTATGCATTAAAATCACCTTAGTTTAATGGCCCCTTGCTTCATTAATTTAGCATTATAAATATACAAATTCTCTCAAACTGTTGATAAACAGAGAAGTTCGAGGTTAATTAAACTGTTTTAGACCTTAGGAAGAGAAAGAAAACTTCCAAATTACTATTTTGACATCAATATAAGATAGAAAAAGCTAACAACATCACAATAAAGAAATTATGATAACTGTGGACAATTATAAATCTGAATACTGACATACAACTACACTATTAACAAATAAAATCTAGTAGTATTTTAAAAGAATAATAAAACTCTAGGTGGGATTACCCAATAAAGGCAAAGATATCCACTAACGACATTGTTATTCAGAATTATTCTGCAAGTATAATAATAAATGAGGTTTTAAAGTATATATCATATATGCTCTCATTTTATGCATATCTGTGTATGCATAAAATTTTCAAGAAGTATACACAAGAAGTGGTTATCATTGGAGTGGGACTAAAAACCTGACATGAGAGAAAGACTTAGCTATCTGATCTCATCAAATCTAATTGGCATTTATTAAAAGGCATATCAGTATTCAGTGTAATACTAAAAAAAAATAACCTTGCCAATTAAATTATGACTCACCATGAATTTTGATATTATTATAATTATCCATAATGATCCTTTTATTTCAGAAATATTGACATATGAAGAATCTTAGTATTTATGAAAATTGGTGTTATTGAATATTTTTATTATTCCTTGGAGTTTTTACAAATATATTTATTACCTTTTTATTGAAAAGTAGCTAAATAAAATTTTAGTATTACTTCAGGATGAAAAGTAAACAGTTAAGGGCTTCCTCAAACTGCATTCATTAGGATTTGAAGAAGAAACTGGTGAGGGACCTTTATCTTTATCCTAGTTCTGGTGCCTTTTAATATCTGTTGACCTTCAGAGGAGACTTCTGGTTTCCTAGACTGTTCAGGACTGTACTCACCTCTGCTCTTCATATTAATCAAGTCTCAGCTCAGAATTCTGGAGCAGAGCAACTGGAAATAAGAAGAATCAAGAGGTGGGTAATAACCAAATCCTGTAGAGCCCTAGGGTTGACTGAAATATTTGAGCTTTCTCTTGATAAATTAATTAAGCAAGGAGGTCATTTGATTGAGATGACTCTAATGCGTGTGGCCTGTGTAAGCAAACCTAGTCCTAAGCCTATAAATGCCTCAAGGTTTCGAAATTGAAATGCTAAGGACAACCCATCACAAACAGCCAACTTGGCTTTAAACTATAGCCAATGAAATAATTTTCTTTCTTTGCTTCCACACTTCACAATATCAGTCTCTCCCCCAGCTCCTGTCAGCGGAGTGCCCCTAACTACTTTTGACACTGCCCTATGCAGATTAATTTTTGCTCAGATAAACTTCAAATTTTTAATATGCCTATTTATCTCTTAACACTCTCAAGGGAAGGTTTTAAATAGTGACTGTCATGATTAGATATTTGTGAAAAAATTCATATACTTGGCATTTTGGTTGCACTTTAGAAAATCAATTAGAAGAAAGGGAAATGGAGGTCAGAGACTTGAACTCCAGTTTCCAGTCCCAATTTGTGTGTGTTCAAATCTGTCTTAAGTGGTACAAAACTTATAAGTAGAGTGAGTATGGAATCCACTCTTTAGTGTGTTCAATTTAAGGGGTTCCGGGAAGCTGGGGCCCAAAACTTATCTCTCATCACTAATAGTAGTGGGTTCTGATTGTCTTCTGTCATAGAAGTGTTTTGTGATCTTACGGATTTACTTCTTATGAAATACTATGTGACACTTGGATCTTTTGCCTTGGGAGAGTGAGGTTATTAAATAAATCCCAAATTCCTTAAGGCGATTTTACTAAAGACCATAAAGACACTCAGGTTGTGGCACGATTTAGGTGTTCGATTAATCTTTAAATGAATAAATGAAGGAACAAATTAAAAGAATAAAGGAATGCATTAAAAGGGATGTTGGAGAGGGCAACAGTTGCCTCAGAGAGGAAGTGAGAGGGTTCTGAGCTTAAATTCCTATCTTTCTACGAATTCACTGAGGCTAGTCCTACTATATAAAAATACTTTCTATCTGGCAGCTATTAGAAGTATCCTCGATTATTAAAAAAATGATAATAACCAAGAGAAAGAGTTTAATGAATACTGGCATAGGTATAAGATGGAGACGTTGTTCTATATAAAAATAGAGAAGTCACAAAGTGATATCCTAGATTTTCTATTTCTCCCCTTTTGTAACACTCCTCCCCACGAATGCTCATATAATTTTTTGTTGTTAAACTTTGCCCTACATTTGCTTCATGGTCTGGGTTTAACCTGGAGGAAAGGGGAGAGGAAATGATGTTTTTTCTTTAAAAATATTCCTTACTTAACACAGGAACTGCCCCAAATTGCCTGGGAAGCCAGGCTCCCCCTGAATCCAGGCTCTATTTTTGAAAGTCAAAAGGATTCCAGGCAGGCAGGTTTGGTTTAGATAAGCATCCGGATTTGGGGATGGTTATCTGAAGCCCTGTCTGTCATTACATTTCACAGCAATGAAAGAACATCTACTCTTAGGTTCTAAATCAGTAGAGAAGGTTCAATGAACGTCTCAACTTGTTTCCTTGCTCAAGTCACTGTAATATTTCCCAGACTTGCACTTTGCCTGTCCAAGTATTTGGATATCAGTGTGTGATCAGTACTCCCATCCTGTTTGTAGATCTATTGCTTCCTACTTTCTTAACTGATCCTTCAAATAGAGGTCGGCATGAAAAGGTGTTGTTGTTTTCTAATGAAGGGCATTTTAATGGCCAGAGTTCCAGAAGCTAAGAAACTAAAATGACAAAGGGAATTATTTGGAAGAGAAGGTGAGAAACTTCTTATCATGAGGTATCATTGCAAGGCTCCCACATCACTTAAAGGATAACTCTCAGGAAAGCATTTGGAGATAACTGAGTAGAGTTAGAATGAAAATAGAATGAATTAGCTACAAAAAGGAACACTTTCGGTAGAATTAATTCTAGGTCAGCTGTGCCTTGCTTCCAAAAAGTTATCAGATATAACTGTGACCACAAAACAGGGCTTTGAGATGGATTCTATGATGCAGGTACAGTTATGTTTCTCAGTCTGGAAGCAGTTAACACAGGTATGCTCAGTTAGAAAAAAATCATCAAGTTTATAATATGTATATCTTTATGTATGTGTGTTATATGTCAGTAAAAATAAACATATAAAAGTCTTACCTATTTGTTTGGAACAACTTGAGTCATTAAATGTCTCAAAACAATGGCCCATTTCATATCCCATTCCATAGGTACTTCCCAGTTTTGTCCTTCAAAAAATTTCCCCCCAAATTAGGTTTTGGAGTGTCCTGTGGGTAGTGTCCATTCATAGATTTTTGGAAATATCTGTTTGGAAAAATGGATCATGGGACTTTGTTGGACTTTATTGTTTCTACATATTGAAGAGTCAGAGGATGATGAAAGGGACCTACTTAAATGTAATGAATATGAAAGCAGTTACAGATTGTGCTTGCCTGCAATGGCTGCTTGCAATGCTGTTAGGAACTGCTATTATCTCTTGTGCTGGAAGGGTGGGAATGTCACTGTGATGTGTGAGCAGGATGTGGATAGCTATACAAAAACATACTGCAGGAGATAAGATCTAGAAATACTTTTTTTTCATTGTTCCTCAGGTTCTTTTCCTTACCCCATATCTCCCTCGAGATAACTAGTGGACTTCTTATTATGGGTTATGACTTATTTCTTTCAACTGTTGTCTCTCTGTTTTTCCTAGTTACCCAGATCTGTATCTTGCTTCTCCACTGCTTTTCTTTATTCCTCTAGACTGGCTGCCAGGTGGTCCAAAGCAGAAATTTCTAATTCAAATGGTCTGTAAGTGAGCTTCACCAAGGAGTCCAAAAACCTTTGAAATTCTGTGCAAATATTATGTGTATATACATTTGTGCATTTTTTTGAAAGCAGGCCTCTAGTATTTATCATAACCTTTCAGTTGTTCACAATCCTCCACAAATTTAAGGACTAAGACCATAGATTCTCTTTGGTATCATTTGGACACTTATTGTATTGCCTTTTTATTTATCTTCCTATAAAGCCAATGCATTCTTAATAAGGGCTGAAGGTTTTGGAGGTTCCAAATAGAAATACCCACTTTTCTCACTGGCCTAGATCCTATTTTGAGGAAGCTACACCCACCCTCTAGTTGTCATGAGTATTGGCAGCTATGAATTGGGGACTGTCACCTTCTTTAGAGAATTGTTAAACTCCATCTAACTATAAAATTTTGTTTACAGGATGAGAGCAGCCCACAGTTAATGACCACTGACACAGTACTAGAGGCCTGCCCCCAAGCGTAAAGGAGGCACCAAGTCTCTGGTGCAATTCACACTTCAGACATTTCCATGGGATTAGGCTGAAGCTCAGCTTTTGCTGAGACCACCTCCTTGCTCAGTTCATTTCTTCTTCTACCCCATTCTGCTTCCCTTATTCCCCTTTTTCTGAGCACATTTGAATCCCTGTCTCAGGCTCTGCTTTTGTAGAACCCAACCCAAAATGACAACCAGTGCTCTTAAACACTTAAATTAATTTAATACAGCTGACTGTCTCATGGAGATAATGATCCAATGGGGGCTGTTGTATGAGATCAATCTCAAATTACTCAATGAATAGAGTAACAACTAATTTATAATACTCTTAAATTTTTTCTTGGCCTATTTATTTAGTAATAGAAATAACATTCTGGGCTTATATGACTATTTTTCATAAACTGTGGTAGCAATTGCTATTATGACCAACTCTAAATGAAGATAATTTATTTGACTTTTCAAGTTAGCCAGAAGTGAAATGACAATTGGCCTTCTGTCTATTATATTTACTACCTTAGTTTCTTCCATTTTCCATTTATGCAAGTATTCCAAACCATGATCTTGTATGAAAGTTTAACTTGCAAATTTGTAGGGATAGCCTGTTTATGGAAGAGCACCCAAATTTGGAAAGCAGGAAAATTACCTTGGCACCTTCACAATTTGACTCAGTCCTTAGGTCAGTCAACAAATGGTGTATTCCTGATCAGCTGTCGATGGGGCATAGGTTCTTGGCTATAATAAAATTACTGACATTTCACAAGTTCTTAAAATATGCCTGGCCCAATGCATGCATTATCTCTTTTAAAGATTAAAACATCACTACAATGCAAGTACAATTATCTCCATTTTACTAATGAGAACCTTAGATATGTTAATGTTTTCTGTACAGGCATACCTTGGAGATATTGTGGTTTAGTTCCAGACCACAGCAATAAAGTGAATATCAAGAGAGCCACAGAATTTTTTTGGTTTCCCAGTGTATACAAAAATTATGTTTACACTATGTTGTAGTCTAAGTGTACAATAGCACTATATCTAAAAAATAATGTTCATACAATAATTAAAAAATAATTTATAGCTAAAAAGTGCTGAGTTGTAATCTTAGCAAGTTGTAATCCTTTTGCTGGTGGAGGGTCTTGCCTCAGTGTTGATGGCTGCTGACTGATCAGGGTAGTGGTTGCTGAAGGTTGGGTGGCTTTGACAATTTCTTAAAATTAAACAATGAAGTTTTCCACATCTAGTGATTTTCCTTTCATGAACAATTTCTCTGTATCATGTGATGCTGTTTGATAGCATTTTACTCACAGTGGAACTTCTTTCAAAATTGGAGTCAATCCTCTCAAACCCAGCCACTGCTTATTAACTAAGTTTATGCAACATTCTAAATCATTGTTGTCATTTCAACAATCTTCACAGCATCTTCACCAGGAGTAGATTTCATCTCAGGAAACTGCTTTCTTTGCTTATCCATAACAAGCAACTCATCATCTATTAAAGTTTCGGCATGAGATTATAGCAATTCAGTCACATCATCAGGTTCTACTTCTAATTCCAGCTTTCTTGCTGTTTCCACCACATCTGTAGTTACTTCCTATATTAAAGCCTTGAACCCCTCAAAGTCATTCCTGAGGGTTGGAATCGACTCCTTCAAAAGCCACGTTAATGTTGACATTTTGACCTCTTCTCATGAATCATGAATGTTCTTATGACAACTAGAGTGAATCCTTTCCAGAAGGTTTTCAATTTACTTTGCCCAGATCCATCAGAGAATCACTATCTATGGAAGCTATTGCCTTATGAAATGTATTTCTTAAGTAATGAGAAGGTTGAAATTACTCCTTGACCCATGGGATGCAGAATGGATGTTGTGTTAGCGGGCATGAAAACAACATTAATCTCATTTCACATCTCCATCAGAGCTCTTGGGTGACCAGATGCATTAATGAGCAATAATATCTCAAAAGGAATCTTTCTTTTTCTCTCTCGTTTTTTTTGCAATAGGTCTCAATACTGGGCTTAAAACATTCAGATAAGCTGTCTCCAGGCTTTATTGTTTCATTTATAAAATAGATTTAGCATAAATCTTAAGGGCCCTAGGATTTTCAGAATAGTAAATGAGCATTGGCTTCAACCTAAAGTCACCAGATAAATCAGCCCCTAACAAGATAGCCTGTCCTTTGAATCTTTGAAATGAGGTATTGACTTTTCTTTAGCTATGAAAGTCCTAGGTGGCATTTTATTCCAATATAAGGCTGTTCTTTTTTTTTTCTACATTGAAAATCTGTTGTTTAGTGTAGCCACATTCATTAATTATCTTAGCTAGATCTTTTGGATAACTTACTTCAGCTTCCGCATCACCTGGCACTCTTACGTTATGGAGAAGGCTTCTTAAAGTTCATGAACATACTTCTACTTCCTTCAAACTTTTCATTTGCAGCTTTCTTACCCTTCCCAGCCTTTGTAGAATTAAAGAGAGTTAGGGCTTTGCTCCGGATTAGGCTTCGGCTTCAGGGAATATGGTAGCTGGGTTGATCTTCTATTCAGACCACTAAAACTTCTCCATATCAGCAATACGCCTGTTTTACTTTCTTATTTGTATGTTCTCTGGAGCAGCACTTTCAATTTCCTTAAAGAATTTTTCCTTTGCATTCACAATTTGTCTGTTTGGCGCAAGAGGCATAGCTTTTGACCTATCTTGGCTTTTGATATGGCTTTCTCACTAAGCTTAATCATTTCTAGCTTTTGATTTAAATGGAAAGACATACAACTCTTCCTTTCACATGAACACTTAGAGGTCATTGTAGGGTTATTAATTGGCCTAATTTCAATATATTCAATAGGGAATAGGGAGGCCCAATGAGAGGGAGAGATATGGAGAAATAGCTGGTCAGTAGAGCAGTCAGAACACATAGAGTATTTATTGATTAAGTTTGCCATCTTATATGGGCATGGCTTGTAGTATCCCAAAACAATTATAATAGTAACATCGCTAATCACAGAGCACCATAACAAATATAACAAATAATAATGAAAATGTTTGAAATATTGTGGGAATTATCAAGAAGTATCATAGAAACACAAAAGGAGCAAATGATATTGGAAAAATGGTGCCAATAGACTTACTTGTTGTCGGGTTGCCATAAACTATCAATTTATAAAAAATGCAATATCTGTGAAGTACTGTAAAGCAAAGTACAATAAAATGAGATATGCCTGAATAGTCATAGGACAAGTAACTGGCAGAACTAGGATTTAAAAATGAATCTTCTTGGTTTTTAATCCTTTGCTCTTAACAAATTGTATTTTCTTTCCATAACCTGGGGTGCTATGCTTCTTTCACTCACTTAATGAGAGATGAGAAAAATTGGATTATATCCAAAGGTAAATGGAGGAACCAGCACAGTGTAAAAGTGTGATATGGAATTCTGTGGGGCTGTTATTCCTGGTAGTTCTGTTTCATGGTTGAGCATAGACCTAGCTTGGGGATTTCTGACCAAGGTAAGTGGGAGACTCTCCATCTTTAGGGACACCTGGATTTTTTTGTACTACACACTGCTAGTCTTACCTCTAGTTTGCCTGCCCTCAGTGCCTGCTTATTTCCAGTCTCAAATGCATAGAAAACAGTTTCCTCTCAATCCTGTCTGTCATGACGTGGCTGCTACATATGTAGTTAGGTGTTCTTCATTTGAATTACCAGCTTCTCTTCCATAAAAACTCCCTAGGATCCCATTGTTGTTGTAAGACAGCAATTATTATCTATAATTTTATTAGAAATTGAATAACAAACCTAAATTTATTTTTCTTGAGCTATGTTTAGATAAATTAAACTTATATGACTTCAATTAACCAGCAATCTCTATATTTTTATATAGTTTTTGATAAAATATTAATGACTGTGAAAGAACCTCACAAGAGAATTGAAAGACAAACTAGAGTCAGGGAAGAATATTTGCAAACCACACATTTAACAAAGGACTAGTATCTAGAATATATAAAGAACTCTCAGATCTCGACTTTAAAACAAACAATCATGGACAAACATTTCACCTGAGAATATATAGGTGGCAAATAAGCACATGTAAAGATGTTTAATATCATTAACCATTAGGGAAATGCAGATTGAAAACATAGTGAGGTTTTCACTACATACTCTTAAGATGGATAAAATAAAAAATAGTGATAACACCAAATGCTGGTGAGGGTAGAGAGAAACTGGATCACTCATCTATTGCTAGTGGATATATAAAATCGTAAGGCTACTCTTGAAGTAGTATGGCAGTTGCTTACAATCTAAATATATACTTACCATATGATTCTAGGAATTACTCTCTGGGCATTTATGTCAGAGAAAATAAAACTTACGTTGACACAAAGATTGTATAGCAATATTTATAGCAGCTTTATTCATAACAACCCAAAGTGGAAAAATCACACATGTTTTTCAATTGGTGAATGATTGAACAAACTATGGTACATACGTAGCATGGAAGGCTACTCAGCAGTAAAGGAATGAATCATTGATAACAACAGCTTGGAAGAATGCTTGATGAATTATGCTGAATGAAAAAGCTAACTTCCAAAGGTTACATACTATGTGATTCCATTTACATAACAATCTCAAAATGATAAAATTATGGAAATAAAGAACGGATTAGTGATCCTCAGAGAAATGCAGCTTCTAATGGAATTACGAAAAGAAGGCAACATGGTTTCGTCTATGACCTGGGTAGAAGAATGAGGAAATAGCAAAGTTACGTTAATTCATTCTCTCTTTATCTCAAAATGGTTTTGATAATTTTTTGTTATAAAGAAAATGTCACAAAACCAACTTAAATGGTCCAGTAGATGCTGGCAATGTACCCAACAAAGGTAATAATGGGGAAAGAAAATTTACTGAGTATTAAGTTTTTCGATGCTATTTTGAATGTTTCACATTTATTTTTCTTTTCTTCCAAATAGTGTATTATGATTAAGAATGTCGGAGATTTTTCATCAATGTGTAAATTATGAATCTAAAGTGGGCCCATTCAAATTTTGTTTTACAATGTGAAGTAAATAAAATGTAATCCAGAAAAAAAGTACCTGAAAATTAGAATGCTTTTTGTACTTAATTACTATTAATTAGCAATGGCAGTAATTTCCATACACTATTTCAATTCACAGAACTTCTTCATGGAATATTGGCTCCTTGCCCTCATTGTCTTTGGAATGTGGAAACTATTAGAAATTATTGCTTGTTCAAAGAAAACCTACCACAATGTTTTAGGAGTTTCAGAAGCTTATGAATGATATAGATTGAGTAAGGAAATGAGCAACCATATGGCCCTTCTTTATAGTTTTTGTTTTTCTCTCCAAATGCAAAGATATAGACTTAGCATTTTATCATTCTTGCAGCCTTTTTATTTTTAAATTAAAAACTGCTTTCTTTGTAATCATAGGCAGATGAGAGAATGCTCATTATTAATATTTCTTGCTGAAAGTTATTGATTTCTTAAAGAGAAGCTAATTCTCAAAAGACTTACTTGATGAACTCATATTTTGAAGTCCTGCTTCCAAAAGTTTGGAGAACAGAGTATCATTCAGACCCTTTCTTGCAGTTTTCTCAACTGATAACTTCTAATGCCTCAAGTCATGCAACTGAGAACTAATGAAAATGAATTCCTATCCAACTCTGTCTGGAATCAAACCTTTCCACATCAGTGTCTCTCTTCTTTATACAGAGTAGAGATTTCTATCCCATGTGAAATAGCCCCATAATAGAACTCAGACTTCTTTCTGGTATTTCAGAGATTATTCCGTGGTCTAGAAAGTTCTGAGCTGAAGCTGGAGCTTGCAGTGTGATTTACCTTGACTTAGCAGGAGGCCAGGTAATAGCTGCTTCTGAAATGCTACATGAGCTCTTTCTATCTTTATAGCTGTAGTCCTAGATATATCCAGGGCATCAAATACAGTAAAAGCCAAAGAAATGGAGATGCAGGAGTGATTAAATAACACTTGTCTTAAAATACATTTTTAAAAATGTATCCAAGTAATGGTAATTCTAAGTACTCAACATAGAGCAAAGCTGATCAAGAGACCAGCTCCCCAAATGGAACCAAACACTTGGCTCCATTTTATCATGAGTCTTACTGCCTTACAGTGCCACAAAAATGTATCGTACTGTCGTAGATACTGGAACCTTATCAAGATTCCATTTACTTTCTAGTACAACCAGCTGCTATGAGAGTTTGCTGCTCATGATTCAAAGCTGCCATTTCTTAAAACTTTCCCGAAAGGCTATAAAAGCCCTACCCTTTTCCCTCAAGTTGTAACCTGGTGCCATTTACATTGAAAGCTCCCCAAGAGATTGGTCTGAGGCTAGATTTCAGCTGAACCATCAGTCTACACATGGTCTTCCTCTTTCTTCTGTTTTCCTCATTCCCTTGTAGGTTTATCCTGACTGCATTCCCTTAGTAAATCGTTTACACACACACAAATATACACACACCAACATATTGAGCTCAGTTAGGGAATATAACCAAGATAAACACTCATTGAGAGCTGTCAGGGAATCATAGTAGGAGACTGGTACGTCTCCTCCTAAAGAGAGATAGTTGAACAAAGAGGAAGAAGATGTATGTGTCATACAAAAGTCTAGGTGAAGTTACTTCTTACACAGTGATCTGAAGGCATTATCCTATGGATATGTAGACAAATTCATTTCCTGCAACAGGAAATTAAATGCCTATGGTAACATATTGTATCTAGAAGTAAATATTTTAAAATTTCTGAGCTACATAAACAATCTATTCAATTAGAAATCTTTCAAAAGTAGGCATCATGGATTTGCATGGTAGGAGAGAAACCTAGGGATTCCTTACACCCAAGTCATATCTAAGAATTAGGTGTCTTTCCATTTTTATAGATTCTGAGAAACATTTACATTAATCAGTAACTCATTTCAATGGCTAATGATTCACATAGCTGAAAATTCTTCATTTTAATCTAATGCAGTTTCTTGCCATCCAGTGTAAATTCCTCCATCTCTCTGCCTGGTGTAGATTTGAGGAATTGATATGTTATAATGTTCCCTTTACTTTAACCAGAATTCTCTTTCTTTTCTTTTTTGAGCAGAAATGAAATAAGGCTTCTCATTCTTCTAACCTAGGGACAGAGCTCTCAGGTGAGCCTTCCTCTCATTGTAAACATAGCTATTCTAGATAAAGTATGCTAACATCAACATAGGATATAGTGGGGGGAAAAATGAAACCTCTAGAAACAAAGGGAATAGAAAGCTAAAAATGGCAAAAACACGAGCTGATAACCTGGTAGCCTGGGCCAGATATGGGTCTGATATATTTGTTAGGATTTGGAGGTAAGATCTTAATGCTGTCAGGAGCTTAGCTGAGCTGCAAGAGAAATAGAGCTGAGCTTCCATATGTCAGGCAAATAAAGCAACAAGCCAAAAATGAAAGAGTTAAGACTTTAATGATTTACTGTAATAGTTAAAAAGGCTACAACCAGAGAAAGTGCTAGGTCTCCTGTTCTATCACATAGATCAGCACAGACTTGGAGGTGGGAGTTGTCTCATTGTTGAAGGAACTCTGGACCCCTGCAGTGAGGGGCAGCAGAGGGGGTAGGAGTGGAAAAGTATTGGAGACTGAGAGTGGGGAGAGTGTCTTCAAGATTTCACCCTCCTCCCCCCATAAGGAGGCTCAGCAGGGGTACCTGAAGAAGACCTCTGGCAAGGCCTTCTATTGAGAGACTTAGGAAAGAAAGTGCCTGAATGAGGAATGCAAATATGTGAGTGTGGCCTGTGGAGGGGCCTAAGACTTTGACTGCAACTCCCCTCAGAGACTGTCAGGCTGTTGCACAGCTTTCCCTGTGAGGCCTAACATAGCTTTCGTAATTGTCTATGATTGGGCCTAAAAAATTATGTATAGGTTTTTAACGAGGAGCTGCATTCTTCAAATGCAATATTAGGGCAGATAATTTGTTCTTGTGCTTGTTAGAAGGTGTATCATTGGAACTGATATCTTTGCATTAAGCTGGGATCCTGCAAGAACTTTCTCTTTAGTAAAAGAAGAGTAAATTAACTTTATTCACTAGTCCACAGAAGGGAAAAATAAAAGTTTCTCTTTGCCTGGATCTCTATATGCAATAAAATCTCATGAAAAATGCAGGGCTCAGGACTATTTGTCCTTTCTGTGTGTTTGAAGTCCAGTTTATACTAAAAATGTGTAAATTATAAGTACTATAAACTAGGATTTGACGTATGAAAGACGTAAAGAACCTGATGGGTTCTTTGTAGCAATCTTAGAGAGTAAAGAGTATATATAAGATTTCCACAGAAAACATTAAATAACCAATCTGAGATGAAAATGAATTGATAGTAAAAACCTACAAATGACACAAAGAACCAATCCACCATGAGGGATAGTCATGTACATAGTTAATCATATAATGATTAGACACATAGTAGTGAAACCACAGAACATGAAAGACAAAGAAAAACATAAGAATTCAGAAAGAAAAAGTGGTTTTCTAGGAAAGAATAACAATAGTTCCAATATCAAAAAATGATATAGACCAGAAACATTGAAAAATATGTTCAATGGATATTTAAAAATAACTGTCAAGAAGAAATCAAAGTGTACTTTTTTTGAGGCAGTAACAAAGTCTACAGAAAATAACATATTAAGAGGTTTTATTTGAGAATACAAAATCAAAATACAAAAATCAATAGCTTTTTAATATACTAGCTCAAAGCAGTTAGAAAATTTAATACATTTTACAAAGATTTCATTAATGATGGGAGCAAAACCCAGGGAGTATCTAGGAGTGATAGAGTAAAACAAGTTTATGAAGAAAATTATTAAACTTTACCGTAAGTTACATAAGAAAACTTTAATACATTGGAAGAGATACCATGTTCATGGGTAGAAAGATTTACTGTTAATTTCAATAAAATAATTTATAGTTATAATATCTTTACAATTAAAACCATGCAAATATTAACTTAAAATTCTTAATTATTAAAATCATAAAAATGATTGGATTGTTTTCCACATATTTTGATAAACAGATCCTAACACTTGTATAGAATAATGTAGGTTTTAAGATGTGTAAGAGAAATTTGAAAAAGAACAACAAAAGTCATTTGTTTTACCATCTGTGAACACTGGTGATAGTTCTAGTTATTCAGACAATGAGATTTTGGTATAGACACCAAAATTGATGCTGGTGTAAAAGTAGGCCACTGACAAAGTATTGTTATTATTGTTGCAAAATTATTCTAAACTTTTCTCTAAATAACAAAGAATGGGACCTGAAAAAGGAGGGCTCTATCTAAGGAACCATACTGTTTCCTGGTACACTTTGTATACCTTCTCCTTTGCTCACCTACCATCATCCCCACCTTAGTTAGCTATTTTAAAAACAGGTACTTTAAGGCTGTTTTTGTGTCATAGTAATACATGTGCCTTTCAGTGGCAAGAGGAGGGTGGCTAGGGAGAATGTGTTTCTTCACACTGTAGTCTGAGAGATTCTTTAGGAGGCATGGCTGAAGACTGTCAGAGAAGATGCTTTCACTACTTCTGCAATTGTCAAGACAGAATAGAGACCTTAGAAACAGGCCTACATTTACATTTATGAGTATTTGCTCTATGACAGAGGTGGCATTATGTATAAAAATAAAATTAAATTACCACTTCACATGATACACAAAAATAAATTGCAGACAGAGTAAAATTCTAAATGTGAAAAACAAAAATTTTAAAACTTCTAGGAGACCCTATAAGAGAATCCCTTGGTGGCTACGAAGTAGAATTTCATAAACAAGACAAAATGTACAAACCATAAAGGAAATGAATGATAACTTGACCACATTAAAATGAATACAATCTGTGGAAACAAAATAACGTTTTGAACAAAGCTGAGATCCACACCACAGACTGGCAGAAGATATTAACAATGAATAAAGTCACAGAAGGCTTATTGGCCAAAATACATAAGGCTTTCCTTCAAAACAATGGGAAAAAATAAATAGCCTAAGAGCAAATGGGCAAGAGATGAATGGGCAAGTCTAAGAAAGGGAAACCAAATGACAATAAACATGGAAAATGCTACTTAACCTCATTAGTACATATAAATACATTACTGAGATCTGTAGTCATTTGTCTTATCAAAATTAAAATAGATAAAAATATTATAAGTCCAATAACTTCAAAAGGAGGTAAGGATGGAAGAAAGTGTTCACTAATTATGGTAAAATGTAATAATGTCAATTGAAACAAAAGCTCATAATCTCAGTGGCTTAATACAAAGTTCATTTATTGTTCATGCCCCAGTCCAGGGGACATGCTCTTGGTCAGACAGCTTCTGATGAGGTCATTAAGGAGGTCCAGTCTCTCTTACCTTGTAGTTTGACTCTGTTCAAAGTGCTTAGAGAACTCTCCATGCAGTTGGGAGATGGAGAAAGAGGTCACGGTGAAGGCTGACTTTTTGGTCAAGGCGACTTTAAGGGACCAGACATATCTTCTACTCATGTCACCAGGACCAGATCTTTGGCAATACCCAACTGGAAGGAAGACTAGGAAATGGAGCCAAGCTTTATGCTTAGGAGGAAAAGAAAATAGGACTTGGTAAATGTGCATAATCTCTTGCCACACAATGAAATACTTGTGCATTTCTGGTGAGAATATACATTAATAAAATCATTTAGAAGGGCAATTTTTAGCAAAGTTGTAATTACATATAACCTTATAACCCACAATTCAACTTAAATAAATAACCTAGGAAAATTTTATACACAAGTTCAATGAAACATTTATAAGATTTTAAAAATATATATTTCTTTCAATAATGCTTATAATTTTGATAAATAGGAAGCATCCTAATTTTATGTTTGTTGGGGAATGGAAATGTGAATTGTGGCTTATTTATACAATGGAGCATTTTAGTGTAGTTAAAATGAATTTTAAAAATTAAATATATCAGTATAGATACATTTGAAAATGTGAATTAAATTAATATGATATTAAATGATGCAAAAAAGTACAAAAGCATGCATGCAAAATTTTAAATTTTACAAAACAATAATTCCATTGTTCATGAATGCATGCATATAACAATAGTATAAAAACATGCCAAAAATAGTATACACCAATTTCAGGATAGTAGTAAGCTCTGTTGATGAAATGTTGAGAAAGGTGATTTGATTTCTTAAAAAAGAATAAAAAAATCTGATGCAAGTCTGGCAAAATATTATCACGTGTTAATCTAGATTTTGTGTACAATGCTGATATATATCCACCTAATGTATATTTAAAATGCATATTAAATTATTCTAAAAATAAAGTGAAACATGTAAAAGATGGTTCACCACCATCTACCCTATCAACATTCTCAAATGACTTTAAAACTTTACATATTTCCACATATTACAGTACATAAATGATATAAAACAATTAGATTTCAGTATAGTTTTAAAAGGAAGTATAGTTTTAAAAGCAAGTGAAATAGTAAAGCATTAAAAATCTTAAAACCACATTAATTACAATGTGTTGATAAAGGCAGATCTTTTGGGTCTTTATGGAGACTTAACTACATAGACATGTTTGATTAGATCATTGGCCATGGGTGATTGAATTCAATCTCCATTCCCTTTCTCCTCCCAAGAGGTGGGAGGGTTGGACTGAACGTTCCAACACTAATCTAGTGGTTTGCTCTCCTGGAAGCTAACCCCCATCCTCGGTAGGGTCTAAAGTCATCTAACTAATATAACTAAGACACCTTTATAGCTCTCATCACTTAGGAAATTTCAAAGTTTTTAGGTGCTCTGTGTCAGAAACTGGACAGAGACCAAATATATATGTCTTATTATAAACACAGTGTCACAGCAACCCTTCGATTGATTTATTATTCTCCCACCTTCCCTGAAATACAAAAGTTAGAAACATAAATAATAAACAATAGCTTATATAGTTACTAAGTGGTTACTAAGTTATGCCTTAATCTTCTTAATGCTTTGTTATCATATTTCTAATCATTTTCAGTATCTCACTTGAAGACATCTTGCTATTTACAACTATCTAAATATTAGAAGCCATATGTTTTCAGAATCCCATGAGACTAACTTGGTGAGGGAATGCTCCTTAATGACATAACCCTTAATTTCATCTTCTTTGCTGTCTCTTGAAAACTTATACAGATATATTTACATTTCCTTGAGGTTGTGAGTTCTAATAATGTGGTAGGAATCAATGCTTCTTTAATTTTTAGGGGTTTAAAATTTCTGTCAGTAAAAGTAAAAAAAAAATCAGAAAAAAGGTGCTCAAAGACAGCCAAGCATATGGTTAAGTGCTTCTGAAAGAACTGCCTCAAGTTAAGGAGTATCACAGCATCCTGATGAGGAGAAGGGACTCTGGAAACAAAGTACCTGGACTTGGACAAGTTAATCGAACTCTTTCTGTAATGTGGATCTTTAATAAAGATATAGATAATATATAAATAGATATAAGTATCCTAATATATAGTTATACTAATATAGAGATAATACTAAGATCTACTCTAGAAGGGTTTTATAAGGATTTTAATGATTTGGTATTTGTAAAGTGTTCAAGAGTTTCTGGTGCACAGTAAGTGCTTTATAAGTATTTATTAGATAAGTACATTCTCACAATTTACAAAGCCTGATTTCTCTTAGGTTGGAATCATATTCATAATTGTGTGTCTGGAACCTCCACACTTGTTGATGCAATGCCACGTTGACTTAAAATGTTAAGCAAAAATAAGTTACTGAACAGCAAATCATTCCTAATGGGCAGATTTACGGCTGTACTTATTACCAAAAAACAGTAAACATATCTCTTGCCTGCAGATGACTTGAACAACCACAAATGACATGTTGGAGGAGAAGCTTATATCAATGAGAAATATAGACTTATTATTAGTGAGCTGACCCCAAATCTTTTCTCCATACCACAAAACCCACAGTTTCTGTCGAGTGCCAAGATTTAAGAACAATAAAAATAAATTTTTTTAATTAAATGATTTTTACTTTATTTTATTTTACTTTTTACATTTAATAAACTTAAAAAATTTTAAGTGGTTATAGATTTACAGAAAAGGTTTGAGAATATTACAGAATTCCCATCTACCCTGCACCCAGATTCCTCTATTGTTAGCATTACTATGGTAATATAAGCTTCCATAAACAATTGTGTGCAGATTTTTGCATAGACATAAGATGTCAAATCAGTTGGTTGAATACATAAGTGTACAATTGCTGGATTGTATATAGTAAGATTATGTTTAGCTTTAAGGAAACTGCCAAACTATCTACCAAAGGGGTTGCTCCATTTTGCATTCTGTCCACCAATGAATTAGGATTCCAATTGTTTCACTTTTGGCTAATGCTTGGTACTGCCAAATCCCACCCTTCAACCCCACTACCTCAATGTAGCCTTCTAAGAAGTGTTTAATGGTATCTTGCTTTAATTTGCATTTCTCTAATGACAAATGATGTAAGCATCTCTTCATATGTCACCTGATATCTCTATATCTTCTTTAGTGAAGTATCTGTTTAGATTTTCTGTCCATTTCTAAATTTATTTATTTTCTTATTGCTGAGTTTTAAGCATTCTCTGTATATTCTGGCACAAATCTTGTATTGGATAAGCATTTTTGCAAATATTTTCTTATAGTCTGTGGCTTGTCTTTTCAACTTCTTAACAGTATTTTTCACAGAGCAAGAGTTTTAATTTTAATAAAATTGAGCTTATTAATTTATTAATTTTTTTCTTTCATGAGTCACCTTTTGTTGTTGTTTATAAAAACTCATCACCCAACCCAAGGTCACACAGATGTTTTTCTCCTACTTTTTTTCTATAAGTTTTATCATTTTTCATTTTACATTTAGGTCTTTGATTTATTTTTGTGTAAAGTGTGAGATCTGAGTCTATGTTCATTTTATTTTATTTTATTGCATATGGATGTCCAATTGCTCTAGTACAATGTTTTGGAAAGATTATTATTTATACATTGAATTGTTTTTGCACCTCTCTCAAAAATTTGTTGACTGCATTTGTACTGATCTTTTTCTTGTCTCTCTATTCTGTTCCATTTATCAATACATCTATTCTTTTGCCAATACCACATTGGCTTGATTAGAATAACTTTTATAGTAAGTCTTGATATCAGGTAATATGAGTCCTCCAGCTTTGTTCTTCATTACTGTGTTGGCTAGAATAGACCCATTAACTTTCCATATAAATTTTATAATCAGTTTGTCAATATTGACAAAAAAAGAGTTCTTGGATTTTGGTCAAGACTGCATTAATTTTGTATATTAAGCTAAGAAAAATGATATCAGATCTTTCAAATCATGAAACAAAATATTTCATTAATTTATATCCTCTTTGACTTATACTGTCAGTTTTTATAATTTTTTGCATACATTTTGTGTGCCTATTTGGTCAGATATTTTTCCTAAACTGTTTAAAAATTTTTTTTGTTGATATATAATTTACATGTCATACTATTAACCAATTTAAAATTAAACTTATTTTAATTTTAAAATAAATTTTTTATTATGTTTACAGAATTGTGCAGTAATTACTAAAATTACTTTTAGAAGCTATTTTTTTAATGTCTACAGCACCTGGTTTTCCTAGGTGGTCTCCCATCCAAGCACTAACCAGGCCCAACCCTGCACAACTTCTGAGATCAGACGAAATTGGATATGTTCTGGATGGCATGGCTGTAGACCATTTTAGAAGACTTTTATGATCTCAAAAAGAAACTCTGCACCCATTGGCAGTTATTCTTTATTTACATGACTTGGCCTTAGGCAACCACTAATCTACTTTGTGTCTCTATAGACTTACTTATCCTGGATATTTGATACAAAAGGAATTATACAAAATGCCAGCCTTTGTGTTTTATCACACACATAATGTTCTCAAGGTTTATCTATGTTGTAGTATGTATTAATACTTTATTGCCGAATATTACTTTATTGTATGGATTTACCACATTTTGTTTATCTATTCATCAGTTAATGGATATTTGGGTTACATCCACTTTTTGACTAATGTGACTAACACTGCTGTGAACATTGGTGTACAATTTTTACATGGATCTGTGTTTCTAATTTCCTTGGGTATATACCTAGGAGTGGAATTACTGGATTATATGGTATCTCTATGTTTAACTTTTTGAGAAACTGCCAAACTCTTCTGCAAAGTAACTGTACCAGCAATTAATTAATGAGGGTTGCAATTCTTCTGCATGCGTGCTAAAACTTGTTATTGTCCATCTTTATATTGTAGCCATCTTAGTGAATGTGAAGTGTGGTATCTTGTTTTGATTTGTATTTTCCTAATGATTCATGAAATTGTGTACTTTTCATGACATTTTTGATATCTGTATACCTTCTTTAGAGAGATGTCTGTTCAGAATAGTACTTTCTATGTATGAGGTGCAGTTTGATGTACTAGAGATATATAGGAGCATACAAAACAAACAAAACAAACAACAAAAACAAAACATTGCTGTCATGGAGCTTGCATTCTAAGTAAAGAATTTGTTTTGTTTTGTTTTGTTTTTGACTCATCGAGATAGTGAGAGTCTTTTTTTCTCACTAATGCAAGTAGTTCTTATAATTAATTTACTCTCCAAACTAGTTAATGATTCTCTGTAGTACTGAGCAAGAAGTATTCACCATAGTTTCCTAGGAAGGCGAACATAAATGTTCTCTAATTTAGAGTCAATGTTGTAACATTCCTTTGAGCCAAGATCCTGCTTTATCCCATGTCATAACTCTACTTCTTTTTCAACAAAGTCAGAGACGATAATACCTCTGCCCTTCAAAAAGTAAGTATACATTGTGGCTTTCAATCCAGAATTTGAACCTGCACTCTTCAAGTTGGCCTGGGGTTGCCCAAGATGTGGCCCTACAAAATTCAGCACCATGGCCAGAGCACAAAGTTAAAAAAAAAAAAGTCTGTAGGAAGCTCTACACAGGGGTCCACAGGCGATGGTCTTACTTTCTTCTGCTTAATGCCAACTTCCTTAAATGCAAAAAGTGATCCAGGTTATTTAATTGTAACTGGCTGTGTGAAACCATAGCTTCCATGCCTAAACAGATGGTGGTCTTGTCTGGCAAGTTTACTTTCAATCTTTTGGTATATACAGCTGTTCTTAATATTTACTTGTAAAAATGTAAACAATGTTGTTTGCTTACTTTTTTTTTCTAGGATAGCTCTGTAGTAGATTTAAAGGACTGTGCCGCTCTTTATTTTGATGGCTAGCTGTAGCACATATTTCACAAAATAGAATTTCCAACTAATTAGAGAAATTCATCCTGTCTGGTTTGTGTACGTAAAAATGATAAAGATACATATGTTAGTTGATACAAAACAAGTGCTGATTTACTAATTCAAGTGTTAAGCATGTTCCCCAAATAAACTATTCATTTCTTTACAACTCTGCATCTATTCCAGATAATACATGTAATATTGCCTCTTGTTAGCAGAGGAATACATATAAATTGAACCAAATTATAATTGATAGTTTTTACTGCCACCCTCTCTTCTTGCAGAAACAGTACCTATCTCTTTCTCTCTTATTTTTTTTAGAGGTATCACTCCTTTTTCATTTTCTATTTATTTGGTTCAGATAGAACTCATTTTACTGCTCATTCCTGGAGTAGGCATGTTACCCAACCTTGGCCAATCAGAGCCATAGTGATGAGCAGAAAAAGATATATGGTCCAATTTGGGCCCATGTACTTCAGCTTCACAACTTTCGATGTATCTCTTGGGAAGGGGATATTTCTTTTTCCCTTCAGACCTGTAGGTGCTAAGAATAATGTCATATTGGCAATTCTGGGGTGCAGTTTTTCTTCTATATGGGGGAGAACTCACATGTGAATGAAGAAAGAGAAAACAAGTAAGAGGAGAGAAAGAGGGAAAGAGAAGGAGAGGGAGGAGAGGGAGGGAGGGAGAAAGCACGTGAGCATGCACAGATCTACTGATTCAAGTTCTAATTACATTTAGTTTACTACTGGACATTTTAGTTAGACCAATAAATTTCTTGTTGGAATTGAGTTTAAGAGAGATGTTCCTCCCTTGTAGCAGAAAGATTTTCAGCTAATAGAAATCGATTCCATTGCTTTTGTAAATCATCCCAAGCTTCCTTTCTCATGCAGACATTTACATTGGTCAATAGCAAAGACATACCTGTATGTATCAACATGAAGGCAATGATAACCCATGTGTATAGAGAGATGGGTTATATCTGAAACAGCGGTGACAACCAGGCACAAAGCCACAGCTAGGTAAACCACTTATAGGAAGGAAAAAATTTCAAATCTAATTTGACAATACAAGAAATGACTTAATTTCTTTCCAATAGACTAGCTGACAAAGAACAAGAAAAGTTCAAATATAATTTATGTTAATAAGGCTTGGTATGTGATAGGCTTTCAATTTCAGTTTGTTGAATTAAACTAAACTGAAAAAAGAAGGAGAAAGGGAAGAAGAAAAGGAAGAAGTGTCTTTTTGTCTGAATCTTCTTTTCTGAGACATGAAATAGAACATAATAATTTTAAAAGTTCTTACAAACATTGCAAGAATAACTATTTATATCAGCATTAGAGAATTCTATCAGTGATAACACAGAAGACATCTAAGCATATAGTGCAGAAGTTCGAAACCTTGAAATACTAATAAAATGGATTTCTAAATGAAAGTGATATATTTTTATTGTTATTTCACTTGGTCACAATTAGTTTTGGCTTTATAATCTCCCTTAACAGCCTCACTACACATTTCTATGCTTTTATTAAATAAATATTTCACTTATCTCTAAAAGTGGTTTATATATGACAATTTTAGGAATCGACAACTTGTCTAAAGGAAATGGAGGTATGCCTGTCACTTTAAATGACTTGCACTGATTCTTAGACTCTTACCTGTGCTGCAAGAGAAGTAGCAACACTGATTACAAATGCAGTGTGCTAAGTGAGCATTTCCACATTTGGTAACTTCTGTTTGTTCAAAAATCTGAACCCAGCCATCTGAAATTCTTTCTGTTCTCAGAATTTCAGAGACAAATACAATTTTTAGTCGAGGGCGGTTATTATTTGTTCTCTGTGGATTCACTCATAGTGCCTTTTTCCTCATGAGCTAGTGGTTTTATTGTGAACTACGTATTCGCCCTGGAAAGTTCTTGTTGGGGACTATTTGAGGCCTTGGATGAGAGTGCATTTCTTCAAGAAGACCTGCATTTATTCCTGCCAGGTGTCTAGTCTGGGGTCAATTTAAATTAGTTGTGGCTTGGAGTACTTTGGATCACCCAGAGTAATGTAAATTTAGGTCTGCAAAGTTAGGGAGCATAGCCTGTGATTTTTGAACTCAAAGATATTTCCCCCCTGTCCCACCCAAAGCCACTAAAGACTTCTTGGATGGGTGGGGATGGGGTGACTCCGTAGCTCTTTCATTTCCCAGATTTATGAGAACAAAGACTCCTGTTAGAATACTCACCTCTCGGCTTTGATTCTTGTTCCGTTGTCCTATTAGGTATTTAAAAACAAAGTTCAGTTTACTCAGATTTGGTGAATACAGTCAAGCAGATCTCTCAGAATGCTCTTATATGTCCAGATTCCAACTTTTAACTACATCTTGGACTGGCAACTCTTTACTAAATGGTCAGCTCTATTTTATCAAGCCTATTTGTTGACTTGTATAGAAAGATTGATCTGAATAACCTCACCTACTGTAATTCTAGAAATGTAAGTCTCCATAATTCTTTAAATAATATTATTTAATATTATTGCACACAGAAAAAAAACTCGTATACTTTATATACATCCAAGGACGCACTCAACATAATAGAGTGGGTGTTAAGGGGACAAGGAGAAATGGAAAACAAATGATGGAGGATTTTTTATTTTTGGTCTCCTATTATTTATTGAGAGAGATATGTTATAATCATACTATAACTGTTGCTTCATTTTTCTTCCTTGAAGTTCTTCAGATTTTTTTGTTATACATATTTGAAGCCATATTATTAGACATACACAATTTTGGATTTTTATATTTTCTTATTGATTTTAACTTTTTATTGTTTTCTGTGTCCTCTAAAACTCTAACAATGCTTTTTTCTTAATTCTTCATATCTGATGTTGATATTGATGTAACAGCTTTTTTCATCCTTTAACTTTTAGCCTTTTCTATTTTCCTGTTTTAGATGTATTATTTGTAAACAGCACATAATTGTGTTTTAATTTTATTCTGTATGACTACAGTCACTTTTTATTTTTTAATTTCAGTATTTTATTTTAAAGCTATGATATAAATGCTTCCTCTTAATCTTACATGCTTCTCGTAATATTTTATTTACTTTCTGTCCTCTTTTGTACTGTTGATTATTTTCATTGTTACATTTTCTGATATTAGCTTATTAGTTATAGATATGTTCTTTTACTATTCTTTTAGTGACTACTAGGCATTCTTTCCTTATTAAAGTCTAATACTAATGATCAATTGTATCCTTTTCTAGAATAATTTAAGAACCTTAAAACCATTATTCTCCATTTACTCTTTTTCTGATATATACAATGTTTTCATATATTTTAATTCTCTACATATTCTATAAAACTTTGTTATTACATTAAATCTTGTTAATATTTAGATTTACTCAAACCTTTATCTTTTCCATTTCTTTTCATAATGTCCTATATTTTAAAACTCCTAACTGGGTTCATTTTTTCTGGCTGAAGAGCACCATTTATTATTTCCATTAGGGGGAACTGTTGGTGATAGTTCTTTCAGTTTGAGCAAAAAATATCTTTATTTCACTTTCATTTTTGAAGGACATTTTATGGATATGTTAATTTTAGGATAGTAGTTATTTTCTTTCAACCCATGTAATATGTCTTTCTTTTTGAATGGTTTTCATTTTCTACTGAGAAGTTGGCTTTCCATCAACTTGTTGCTCCTTTGAAGGTAATTTGTCTTTTTTCTCAAGTTTATTTTGATATTTACTAATTGTCTAATTGTTGGTTTTACTATGATGGACCTAGATGTTTTTCTTTCTTACTTATTCTGCTGGGGGTACATTGTGATTCTTGAGTTTGTTATAAAATTCTCAACCATTATCTCTCCGTACATTATTTCTACTCTTTTTTTTTTTTGCCATCCTAGGACTCCAATTCTAAGTAGTTAGCTTTTTTGATTGTATACTCTATATCTTTTAATCTTCTGTAGATTACATCTTTTTATCTCTCTGTGATTCTTTCTGGATAATTTTTCTGACTTACTGTATATTTCATTTTTATCTTCCCATGTTAGATCTAATTGTTATTGTACCTATTTAGTTCATTTTGGTTATTGTATTTTTTAGTTCTAGACTTTTTGTTTAGTTTTACTTAAAGATCAAATTCTTGCTTGAAATTTCAATCTTAAAATTTTTATATCATTCAACATGATAAACATAGCTCTTTAAAAATCTATGCCTGATAATTACAAAATCTCAAGTCCCTGTGGGTCTTTTTCTTTTGTCTTTTAGTTATCTTTCTTCCATATTGACTTATCTTTTTATATGATTAACTTTTCATTGTGAGGGAGATATTCATTTGTAAAGTGGTTTGCAAAATAATTTGAGACCTCAGGTGGTAAATGATGTTAGCACCTTTCAGAAAAAGGTTTAAATTGCATTGTTGTTGTTGTTGATTTCCTTATAGGTCCCTAAGGATATTGTTTCAAGGATTACTTTAATGAAATTTCAAAGACCAAAGTTATTTGATACTGTGAGCTGCATTCATTGTGGGAAACTATTAACTCTGGACTCTTAGGTTCTAAACCTTGGAGTTTATATCAGTCAGGACTCAACCAGGAAAGCAAAACTACTATGAGTCATGGGATAAGAGAGTTATTAAAGGAATTCAACCTTACACACTTGTGAGAGTAGCTGAAGAATTGAAAAAGGAAAGGAATAATTGGAAGCTCACAGAATCACCAGCCATTCCATCTGATAGGCTGGCCAAGCACATCCAGACAGCAAGTGGTATCATGAAAGAAAGTTGGTTGAGAAGTCTACAAGAAACTCTTACTTTTGGTGATCTGAAGGCAAGAGTTTGGTGATGGGCCTGGAATAGTTGTTAATTAGTAAGAATTCTAGTAGTAAAGAAGAACTGAAAAATGAGCAGGAGAAACTGAAGATAAATTGGAAATTTCAAGCATCTCTACAGCTCTCACCCAAAGAGTAATAACCATTGCTTCATTTCCATATCCCTAATCTTCTGCAAGTTGCTTTTTTGGCCAACTTCAAGCAGAACCAAACAGGGAAAGATGTTATAGATGTATAATTTCTCCCTTAACCAAATTGACAATAGAACATTCCATCACAAAGTCCCAATACAGATGGGGGTATTCAAGATTATTTCTTTATACTTGAAACTCAGAAATGTTTGTTACCAGTGTGTATGTCTTTTAATTTTCTTATTAATGTATTGGTCCTTTTTGGCTGAAGTTTCGATTTGTGTGTGTGTGTGTTATTGGAAAATTTCTAACATATCTGATTATTATATGCCTGCTGAAAGAACATTTTCCATGGCCTCTCACATTGCTGTACATTTTGTGAGCAGAAACACTGATTGCCTTTTGTTCTATACTATCTTTTGCAAGTGTTATTACATAACAAATTTCCTTGGAATATAAAAATAGTGTCTCCATTCAGAGTAAAGAGGTAGTTGGCATATAGCTTAGAAAAGTAGGGATAGTGTCTCTCTCCAGCACAGTAGATCTCCACGCTTGTTCCTCTTATAGAAGATTTGGGTTAATTAACCTCAGGTTCTTCTTCTGTAGTGCAATTCACTTCATGAGTAGGCATCCATCTGGCCCCATACACCATGTGAAATTTTGGGAAAAAGGAATTGATGCAAAAATCCTGATGCTCATTCTGCTTTCTGTGCCATGAGTGTCAAAGGTTTTTATCTCTGACCCAGGAGTCTTATTTCTTCTGCTAACATCTGTAAAACTGTAGCAGGCTAACTTCTTAGCTCGAAAATGGTGTAAAATCCAGTGTCCACAGTTTTTGATGCTGCATTCTGTTTTTTATTTCCCCTATTTTGTTTTCTTCTTGAATTCTCGACTGTGTTTGGTATGCATATCTTTTAATTCTATTGAGCTTTCTCTCCTATTTGCCAGCTATTCAGCTTGCTACCCTTCATTTTATGAGAGTTAGTAATTGACTTATTCTTCTAAATTCCTAATTACTTCTCATGTTATCCATTGTATTATTCAACCTTTTGATTAAATTCACTTAACAATTTAATAATTCCCCCAAATATTCTCGTTTTATTCATTGTCTCTAATAGCATTTTTTTCCAGGCTCTGATTGACTTCTCTACCAAGACCTAATAACCATGCTGGGTGACCTTCCCAGATAGATCTTGGATTTTTAAAGGATATTATACTTGGGAGTTTAGCCAGGAGTAAGATATTTATTTCAGCCACTCGGAATATGCAAGGAGTAAGATAAAATCAGAAATTGCTGAAATCACTGATCTGCTTCTGAAACATTTTTTTGTTTGTTTGTTTTCAAAGATTTTTACATATTTGTTATTTCTAAATAATCCAATATTATTTTAGTGAAAATTTTAGTTAGAGGAGAAGTAAACACAAGTGCTCACTCCACAATTCTTGACAACAAGTTATTGAAAAAATTTCCACTTATCTGTCCTTTAACAAATATGGTTTGCTGAAATAAAAAGAGAAAAAAGTGTTCAAAATAATCTATGAGGCTCAGACTAGTGGGTCTCATCTTCCTTCCTTTTTAAAATTTATTTCTTTTACATGTGGTCAGCATAGTTTGGGATTGATATTGACCAATGTGGACAGCCTGGACTGTGTATTAATAACTTGTTCTATTTTATTTCTTTGAGTGTAATGAAGTTTATTTTTCTAATAAAAAGAAGAAAAAGGAGGAAAGAATTAAAAAACTAGCCAAATTTTAAACTATTACTTAGGCTCTGAGTCTATGTTTTGTCTCCAATCACTTCAGCAGACATATGAGCATGCTCTGACAAACCAGAGAACTTTCTGTGCACTTTGCAGGGGTATACTTCAGTTTATGATCCAGATGGAACTGCAGTGACAAGTCATAATTATACAAGTGGTTTCACAACTCATCTGCTGTTTTGGAATCAGCTGTACCTCACTTCTCTGCTTTTTGGTACAATCCAAAAAATTTCCCTTGGTAGGAATCCTGCAAATGGATCTTTTTATTTCAATATTTTACCTTTCTCTAATAATTCGGTCAGGTTTTACTAGACCAGACAAGCAGGAGATGAGTTTTCCATAACCCTTTAATCTTGCCAGGAAATCTCTGGGCTTGGTTACATTTCTGTCCTTTGGTGCTAATTTTGTAGCTTCTGCTTTTTATTTCAACTGGATGAATTCCTCAATGTCAAGTCTGTGACCTCAGTGAGCTCATGGAGCTCCTTCAAATATGACCAGGGCACCAGTTTGTAACTTACTTGATGCATTGCTATCAAAATATCCACGTTCAAGTTTCCATGTTCCCACAGATGTGAGCCACTGTGAAGAAACCTATCATCCACACTCTCAGATTGTTAATTAGTCCATATTTGACCAAACGGACTTAAAATTCAGTGGACCTGTTAAGAAATACAATATTAGAGGCTAAAATGACAGGCTTTATAGCCAGAGCTCCTGCATTTGAACTCTGATTTTATTGTTTACTAGTGATACTGTAAACAAAAGAGTGATACTGAGAAAATAATCAATTTTTTTTCATTAAGTATTAATGATTCAAAAAATTTTAAGTCTTCCTAACTCCTATCAATAAAAATATGCATACCTTAGTTTGGCTCTCAAAGCCCTCTGAAATATGACCCCCTCAGATAATTTCTCAGCTTCTTTCCCATATTTCAAATTCTACTCAATTATATCATTTATGACTTTTAAAATGTTATTCCTTTGTCTTTCCATTCATCTAAATACTTCATTCTGTAGCCCAGTACAAATTATACTTTCTTCTTAGAATCCTCCAAAATTATTGAACCTCGACTTTTCTCTAAATTCTTAAGTATTTATAGTCAGTACTTTGTTACCTAGGACAGAATTCTTTGAACATTCTTTTTTTCTTTTATTTTAATATAGATATCTAGGTGGAAAAAAAGACTGATATTTAAATAAATTGAGAAACACTGGATTAAATATAGTTAGAAATGTTGCTTAACTGTAAGACTTTTTACAAAATATTCTTAACATATAATTTTTAAAAAGGAACTATAGTATACAATATTTCCAGAAAGTATTATTAAATAGTAAATTTTTAAAAATCAAACCAGCACTATTGGTCAGTGAAACACTTTTTGGAATATGCTATTCTAGCTTAATTTAATCATTTCCTGAATTGTAATCTCAATTTCTCACCTAAAATGTACATTTGAGAGTTTACATACTTATATAATGCTTAGAAAAATGGTGAATGACCATTGTTAGATAGTCATTACAGGCATTTGGAAAATACTTACTGATTCTTCACCTGTCTACTTTTTAATTTTTTTCCTTTATTTTGAAATTTTCCTCTTTTAATTTCTTTATAATCTCCAGTAGGGTTTAATCTCCATTTCCTCTACTTAGTCATTAGCATTAACTTATTCCATATGTATCAGAATAGTAAGATAAGGGTAGCAGAACCCATCTGAGTGATATGGGATAAAGAATTATTATTGGCATTAGATCTCACACAATTATTGAGTCTGGTGAAGAAGTTTAATAAAGGCTGTTGTCTCTGCATCTGGTGGTACACCTAAAGTTGCTATAGGTCAGGGCTAGTGAGCAAGAAACCTGGACATGAAGTAGGGAAAAGAAAGACAAATTGAACTAGAGGATAAGGATTCAAAACCAGTAGCTTGTCTAAACAAAAGGACAAATCAGAATCCACAGGAACGAAATGGAACTCTCAAAGACAAATGGGCGCTCATGTCTGTCTATCAGGGCATCCAATCTCTGAGTGAAGAAGCTGGCACCTTTTGTTACAGAGCTGCACACTTCTGCACTCAGAACTCAAGACTTGAAATAAAAGATCCAGTGGGAGCTGGAAGAGCTGCTGCCTCGGCAAGGTGAGCCAGTTAACTGGCATTAGCTGCAGCAGTATCTATTATCTATGTAGGCCTCCGGTAATTTTTTTTTTTTGAATGAGTAATCCTGACTTTTAACCATCTAGGGCAGGGCATTCTGGGAAAAAAATTTCTACTCAGCTAAGTTGGCACAGTGCAAAACATGACTCCATGGTATCATAGGAAATGGGAAAGATATTAGAGCCAATTATCCTAATCTTCCCAAGGTACAGAGGAGGAAATTGAAACTCAGGTGGTTGTATCTTGTTCAAGTATCAATTAGCTAGTCAGAGTGGAAAGATTAATTGATGCTTCTGATTCTCAGTCCAGTGTTCTCTCCTGGTATTCCTCTTGGAAAAACAATAGTCTAGAATGGCTATCATGACCTATTAAAATCCAAACTCCCACACCTTCTGGGTATTTCATCTAATGGCTGCATCTAAATTCTTTCCTCTGATCATCACCTGCATCACCTTTTTGGCCAAACATACAAGTATTCTGGGGGCTCAGCTTTATTATTTGTTAAGCGAAGATCCCTATCAAAGCTAAATTTTTAGTCTAGGGTTTCTCAATCCAGGCACTCTTGATATTTGGCACTGGGTATTGCCTTGCAGTGTATATGGTGGAGGGCAAGGCCTGTTCTGTGCATTTTAGGGAGCTTAGTAGCACTCTTGGCCTCTACCCACTAAATTCCAGTAGCACCCCCTTAGTCATGATAATAAAAATGTCTGCAGACATTGCTAGATATTCCCTGGAAGAGAGGGAATTTGTCCCTGGTTAAGAATCACTAGTCTATCAGCTATTTTATTTAGATAAACCAAAACAATCTTCTTTTCAAGCACTGGCTGTACAGTAAAGAACATTGATTTTTTTTTCTCAAGCTACAAAGTAATTTCATTTTCTGAATCCCAACTAGACCTTCTCTATCAACTTGCCTTGTAAAACATTTTTGTTCTGCCTGAAAAATGACCTAACTCTATGGTAAGAGTATTCAAAGCAGGCAGTGAGGATGCCCATGAAATTATTTTTTGCATTGTCTATAATCAATTGTTTATTTAGGTAATATCCAGGAGAATTAATGATGGAGTTCAGAAATAAACCAGACAACATTCAGAATAAGGACCTGCTTAGCAGATTACCTCTCCCCTACTTTATGAGGTGTATTGAGGGCTCTTTCAGAGCCTGCACATCTTCCCATGTCTAAAGCCACAATTTGTAGCACATCAAACTGCATGTTCTTCACCATAACTTCTGTGTAGGATCAAGTGATACTGTTGAAAGGACATGATGTGTTTTTTTTTTTTCCGTCTAACTGTAAAATTATAGCAGTTTTGTTTTGTTTTATTTTGTTTTGGTGGAATGTACCATAACAAAGAAATTTCATCAAAAAAAATTTGTTTTGTCTTAGTGAAAATGATGCCACTAATTCAGTGTTGCTTATCTTTATCCTCCAGAAATATGAGCATTAAGAAAACAATCAGTGAAGATGTCAGATTTCTTTGGTGGTCTCTTGAAACCTTTCCTATTAGAAATTCCATTGGGATCTTTGTTTTTGATTATGACTCTTTTATATTTAGAATTTATCAATGCTTTCTCACACCATTAAAAAGAAAAAGAAAAAAGAAAAGAAATAAAAACAAGATTCTATACCATGGTTTAGGAGACACTGTTGATGTGTTCAGCCTACTTCTTGACCTTATCTTCCATCACTCTCTCTTATGCTAAATATATTTTAGCCGAGATGACCTTTCTGCTTTCTTCCAGAAGCTGTCAACCTCAGAAGCTCTGTATCTGCTATTCATTCTACCTGGAAAAATTTCTCTTCTTCTTAAGATTGGTTCCTCATCCTCAGGTCTGTTGAAAGACTTCCAGGTTTCCCTTTGAGAAATTCTGATTCATTGATCTGAGGTGAGACACAGAAATTAGGGGTGATGCTAAACTGGGGGCAGTGTTGATGCAAACAGTTCACCTACCCACACTGAAAACCCTAATTTCAAGTTCTGAAATGGTGCAGTTGTGGTTCGCATGAGCAATAGAGGCAACTTCTCCCATTTCCATGGCAACTTCTTCCACTTCCACACCCTCGGGAAGACTTTTCCCTTAGGACTTAGCTTTAGCTCAAAAGATGTGACAACTCCCCTACAAAATCCCACCTAATCAGTATATCATGTTGCACCTTTTGTGACACCTGCTTCTTCAATGAAAGATGCCTAACTTTTTGTATTGACCAATTTTTCACCTCTTTATACCAAAGCTAAACTGTCATTCTCTGAAGTTTTCTCAAAACTATATTTGATGTTTGTTTGGATTTCAGGGAAGTAGGCCTTTTTACCTTATTAAGTATTGGCCTGCTCTTCTGTTGGCTCAGCTTCTATTCTTCACTTGATACTGTGATTAAACATCTCTCTTCAGTGAAGCTTTTTGCATTCCCCCCATGCCAAATTAGAAACTTCCTTATTTGTTTGCTCACAGTACTTCATTCCGATCTCTATTAAAAATTTCAGATCTTTAAATTTTTAATTAAAATTAAAATCGCAGTGAAGACTCTCTAAGAGCGCCTCCCCTGTCCTCTTTTATCCCCTTTGGCCTCATTTGTTACGTAGTTCATCATAGTTCAAAGCTCTGCCTGACATTGTATTATTCCTTATGCATTTTTTTTAGTCTTTTAGTCCCCATCATGACCTTAATTCCATGCAGGGAGGAACTTTGTTGTTTTCTGCTGTATTTTCAGAATAGTGCCTAGAATAGAGCACAGGCTCAATAAATATGAAATAAATAGATAAATATTTTAGCACCTTATTTTGTAATTCTTTTATACTTATTTTTTTTTCTTAAGAGAATTTTAGATTCCATTAGCACTGTCAGAATCTAGCATAGTTCCTGGTATATAAAATGTATGGAACAAATGCTTACTGAATAAATAAATGTTTTCTTTTTCTATATTTTATACCACAGATAAGAGGTTATTTCATGTGTTATGTTTCTTTGATAAAAAATTGAATTCCCAACAGTACTTTGTTGGTTAAGATGAAGCAGAAGTTCGGAGGACATTTTGACATATGTCTGTCTCCAAAAATGTGACCAATGGGATGGGCTGGGGGAAGGTAGAAGATTCATTTTTCTTTCCAAGTAATTTGGCACAAAATAAATGCCTAATTACTGACAACATAATAAAAAAAAAACAGGCCTGAATACGTTCACCTCAACTACAGAGGGATTTTGTGTTCAAGAAAAAATTCTAAATTGAAGATTATCTTCAAACAAACAGACTAAGCTAAATTAAACAAAACAAAGATTCTAAAAAGAAGATCAGAGAGAAACAATTTAATATATAGCTGATCTGCCTTATAGTTAAAAATTTACCCCTAATAAAGATCCTTAAACTTTTTTCCATCATATAACATTTGAAAGAGAGGAAAGCTCTTGTTCCCCTCTCTGTTTTCAATCTCACCTAAGTTAGATCCTTCTGTACTAGAGACACCAAAGACAGAGAGGGTCGTGAGGCATGGACCCACTCGTACTTCGGTCTAGCCTGCAATTCAAAACCAAGATAAGTACAAGTACAGAGAATCCTGGGAATTTGCCTTGTTTGTTTGTTTGTTTATTATTTTTTTTATCATGACTGGTGTGGATGATAAAAGAGGGGCATTATAAGTTTGAGGAGAAATCAGAAACTTGTAAATGCATGAAACTGGGAAGTTTTATGAAAAGATAATTTTAACATCTTCCCCATCTGTAGTCTTTCTATGTTCATAGAGATATAGAAATAAACAAGCTACTTCCCGCTCCCCAGTCCCCCAGGATGAAATCCTAGCATCCATCTCCTCATGCTGGGATAAAGGTAGCTGGTTCCTATGTAGGTAAGCGTTGGCCCCTCTGAGTGTACCTCCCTGTGAGGACGTAATTAACCTAGCACCATGCTGGCACGTGCACCATGTCGATGTTTACACCTCTTTTATTCTTTTCCCAATTCAGATTCTGGAATCCAAATCTCTAAATATCTATATCACACTTGCACTTGTACTTACTGTAAGTCTGTAAGTCTTTGTTACTTAACTGATGTCAGCCCTGGTTTCCTGGTTTTTAGTTTGCAATGTGTTCGAATAATTAAATAAATGAGATATAAATGGGTGAGTCTGATCTATAATTGGCTTCTGTTTTTCAACTATATTATTATCTCTCTTATTGTGAAAACTAAATATCAATTGCTTGTTTAATCTTTATTTATTTATTTATTTATTTACTTACTTACTTACTTATTTACTTTTTGGATGCATGTGAGGGTGGAAAAGTATGTGACTCCAAAGATCCAAAGATACCAAATTCCAAACCTACTTATTTCATATAAGCTTATATTCTATGCATGCATGTGCACACACACACTTTAAAACAAATTCAACAGAGTCCTGTTGCTAGTAGTCTTTTTTTTTTTTTTACCTAATATCCCATGTAATACAATAGCACTTCTAGAAATGAATTCAGTCTGGCAGAATAGGAAGGTACATCCAAGTGTACCTTCCTATTTCCCAAATACTCCCACTGAATAAATTTCTCAATTGGTAAATTAACATTGTCAAAGCTGTGAAAAGAAACTTGAGATTTATGGTTGCCCATTTTGGTACATGTGAAATAATTTTTTACTGCTACCATCATCAAAATTATGAAAGGTTTTAGAGTGTGTCAGTATGGAAACTGTTCTTATTCTGGGGAGGAAGTACAGAGTGTACTTTATGTAAAATCTATTGCTTCAATTCTCATGCTCTGCTTTCTGCCAGTAAATAAGATACTTTGCCATTGAGACACTTGGGGACTGTCTAAATGTGGCAAATGAACTGGGTTCAATAACTAAGAACATTACAGTGTCTAACCCAAGTTTCAAAGAGAAGCTGAGAACCAATATACTAGATGAAGTAACACTGGTTTAAATTCAAGGGCATTTGTGCTCAATTAAAAAATTTTCTTTCTCTTTCCTTACATTTTAATTCTCTAGCGGCAAGACAGGTAATTCGTATCACATGTCCACCAATAACTATATGAACCTCTGCAATGTCCTCTGGCCAATATTCAATGCTAAATAATGATGTAATATATATTATGACTTCAATTTTATGATCTCACAGAGAGCACCTGTTTAGTAAAAGAAATAGGAAACTAGCCTATTGAATGTTTTGTTTGCCTGTTTTTCTGAAACAGCTTGGTAGCTTAGCAGAACATGAAAATGAAATTACAGAATTTTATAAGTGCTCATCCATCTAATTTATATATGAAAAGAGTGATTTTTTAAATAATCTTTAAATAGTAACAAAAGACTGCAGAAAGACCTCTGGCTAAGTTTAGTAACCCCACAATGTCAACACATTGGCAAATTATCCTTTACATACACTTCATAATTCACCTGGTCCTTAATTACTCCTGCCTATTGAATTCCTAACTCCAGAGATTTAAAAAAGGAACATTTCTAGTTATAAATAAGTCAATAAATTATAAATTTCTCTATTTGGAATGAAAGAAATTATTCAGATTTGTTTCAATCAGTGAGAGGATTATCACTGACTGTTTTGCAGTTTACAAATGCAGAAAAGTTGGTACTCTTTCTGGCAAATTTTTAGTGATGACTTGCTTGTAAGCTTTATTCTTTCACTAAATTAGGACTCTTCCTGAGTGTGTGGTGACTCTACCTCATTTTACTTAGCCATTCAGTCCTCTAGCACTTTGATAGTGAGAAGATTCTTCCCTGTGATGGAAGCAGAGTGCTTTAGATCAATGAAAGCACCCTTTCTGGTATTCTGTGGACACCATTCCTCTATTATGTTAAGGATCAATGGAATCTGATATACTGTTTCTTAATCTCAGGAGAGTCATATTGCCAAAGGGTTGAAATGTGTAAGGAAAGGCTGTGTAGAAGAAAAGAATGGAGTGGCTGTCTCTTCAAACAGCGAGTCTTAGGTGACAATTCCTGCTGGGCTCCTAAAAGCTGTTTCTCTCTGGTCTCTTACTGAATGTGAATGTGGGTCACGGAAGCGATGCCATCTTCCATTCACACAGCTCGAAGTCAGAGTCCAGTTCCTTGTTTGTCTTCCACATAAACACGACAAACTGCTTTCTCCGCATGGTGTAATTTTATTGAAACGTTATATTCTGTTAGGTAAAGGCCTCCTATTTTCCCTTCCTATTCATTCAGCAAGCACTTCACTTCAGGCACCATCTGGTAACAGGTAGTATAAGAGGAAATGAACTAAGGAATAAAAATAACTTACATTTATTAAGAGCTTGTTATGGGCCAGGTACTTTCTAAGTTCTTTATATGTATTAACCTAACATACCTACAAGGTAAGTATATATTATGCTAATTTTATAGATGAGAAAAGTCAGGCACAGAAGGGTTAGCCAGTAGTGGAGGTGAGAGTTGAACTCTGATAATTTAATATAGATTGTACACTCTTTTATATAGAATGGCTGTTTGCTCTAATTCTAAGGGTTAAGAGTCTATATTCTTGAAGGAGTAAGAAACTAAGTATTAAAATCACATGATCATTTGTTGATTTGACTGCTGGTTACAGGATTTTGTTGACCGTAAGATTAAATAAGCTGTTCACTTATATGCACCTCTAGATATAGCTTCAGTGCATATTATGGACTGAATGCTGTGTCTCTCCAAAATTCATATGCTGACATCCTAACCACTGATATAATATTAGGAGTGAGGATGGAGCCTTCATGAATGACATTAATGTCCTTATAAAAGGGACCTCAGAGAGCTTTCTCTTCCTCTTTATATCAGATGAAAACACAAGAAGTTAGCAGACTGCAACCTAGAGAAGGTCCTCACCAGACTCAGCCATGTAGGCACCTTGATCTTGGACTTTCAATCTGCGGTAGTGTGAGAAATAAATTTCTGCTGTTTATAAGCCAGCCAGTCTATGGTACTATTATAGTAGCCTAAATGACAGTGCACAACTTAAAACTGAAAAATAATAACATGAACGAGCTGAAACGATATAGAAAAGCCTGTGTTTGTAAATGCTAGGGCAAAAATAAAAGCTCTAAAAGCTGTAATCAGAAATATCTATGTGTTTGTTCCTAGCTGATGCGACCCCTGTTGAAACCAGCCATGCTTGGAAATCTATTCATAACTATGTTTCACTCTTGCCAGCAGGAGGCACTAGTAAGTTTTCATGAACTATACTGAGAAACTAAATCAAATTATATGATTGTTTTCAAAATTTATATGAATTCCCACTTTATAATTAAAAGAGTGTCCTTAAAGAGCTCTGTGGTCACTCTTATTTGTAGGCAAAATTTTACAGTGGGAACTGCAGTCATTGGATTGGGGAAACTAAATGCAATGGGAATAACTAGATCCCAGGGTACAAGGGGCTAAGTGACAGCATTCAGCCATCAAAGGCAAGGTGGCAGTGGTTACCATAATGGACAACAGAGTCAAAGCAGTAATCAGAATACTCTTTCTCTTGCAGACCTATGTTGTTGGCTAGTTAATAATAGTGTTTGAAGACATGAGGTAGACAGGAAGTCTCCCAAATTTTTACTTTATCTACATAAGCAGAAACATTTTAGGTCAAATGAACAAAATTCTAATCCGAATCATAAAAACAAAGTCACAGCCTCTGAACTCCCAGACTTGAGCCAATTTACAGACCCAGAACCTTTTGAATGAAGGGGAAGCTGGGTCCCCTTTAGGAAAGAACCCAGTACACTGCTAAAATTTGCATTGTTAATCTTTCTCCCAGTCTTTCCTAAAGGGATTTATGGTCTTTTACCAGGGTAACTGTGCATTGAAGAAAGGGAAATAATCAGAATTTTTAGGGACTGCCGGACACTGGTTCTGGACTGACACTAATTCCAGGATACCAAAAACATCACTGTGGTCCACCAGCCAGACTAGAGGCTTATGGAGGTCAGGTGATTACAATAGGGTTTCAGCTCAGGTGTGTCTCATGATGAGCCCAAAGAGTCTCGGAACACATCCTGTGGTTATTTTCCCAGTTCTGGAATGCATAATTGGAATAGGCACACTTAGCTGATGGCAGAATCTCATGTTGGTCCCCTGAGCTGTGGAGTGAGGGCTATTATGATGGGAAAAATCAAGTGAAAGCAACTACAACTACCTCTGTCTAAGAAAATAGCAAACCAAAAACAATACCATGTTCCTGGAGGGACTGCAGAAATTATTGCCACTATCAGGGACATGAAAGATGCAGGAGTGGTGATTACCACCACATCCCTATTTAATTCACCTTTTGATCTATGCAGAAGAGAGATGGATCTTGGAGAATGAGAGTGAATTGTGTGAGGTTAATCAGGTGGTAACTACAATTGCAGTTGTTGTTCTGGATATGGTTACATTGTCTAAACAAATTAACACATCCCCTGGTACCTAGTGTACAGCTATTGATCTCACAGATGCCTTTTTCTTTATCCCTGTCAATAAGGATCACCAGAAGCAGTTTGCTTTCAGCTGCCAAGGCCAGCAATGCACTGTTCTTGTTTTATCTCAGGTGTTTATTAACTCTGCAGGCCTGTGTCGTTCAAAGGAATCTTGATTGTCTTTTCCTTCCACAAGATATCACACTGATCCATTATATTGATGATGTTATGCTAATAGACCGAGTGAGCAAGAAGTAGCAACTATTCTAGACTTATTGGTCAGAATTTGTGTATCAGAGAGTGGGAAATAAATATGACAAAAATTCAGAGGTCTTCTACCTCAGTGAAATTTCTAGGGATCCAGTAATGTGGAACATGTTGAGATATAACTTCGAAGGTGAATGTTAAGTTATAGCATCTGGCCCCTCCTATAACCAAGAAAGAGGCACAATGCCTAGTGGTCCTCTTTGGTTTCAAGAGGCAACTTTTTCCTCACTTGGGTATTATTCTAGCCCATTTACCAAGTGACCCTCCAAAAGTCGCTAGTTTTGAGTGGGGCCCAGAATAGGAGAACACTCTGCAACAAGTTCAGACTACCAGACTATGCAATATGATCTAGCACTTCCAATGGTGCTTGAAGCCAGTGGAATCGGAATGCTGTTTGGAGCCTTTGGTAGATCATTAGGATGGTGGAGCAAAGCATTGCCATCCTCTGCAGATAAATACTCTCCTTTTGAGCTAGCTCTTGACCAACTACAGGATCTTAATGAAGACTGAATATTTGACCATGAGTAACCA
Source organism: Pteropus medius (assembly GCF_902729225.1). NCBI lineage: Eukaryota > Metazoa > Chordata > Mammalia > Chiroptera > Pteropodidae > Pteropus > Pteropus medius. Next base: position 571,085 of record NW_024342471.1, read on the forward strand.
AGTTACCAAACCTATACTGCCTATCATGAACTGGGTGTTACTTCACTCTACCAGTCATAAGCTCTGTGCGTGTAGCAGCACTCCATTATCAAATGGAGGTGCTATTTATGAAATAGAGCCAGAGTAGGCTCTTAAGGTACAAGTAAATTACATTAACATGTGGCCCAAATACCATTGTCTTTCCTCTTGTTTTACTATCTTCTCTCTACTAGACTGCTCTTATGGTCTCATGAAAGTTCCTTATGATAATTTGACAGAAGGAAAGATTTGGGCCTGGTTTACAGATAGTTCTATTTGGTATGCAGGCAAAACCAGAAATTGGACGTCTGTAGCATTTCAGCACCTCCCTAAAACATCTCTGAAGGACAGCTGTGAAGGAAAATTTTCCTAGGGAGCAGAACTATGGCAGTGCACCTCGTTTTTCACTTTTCTTACAGGGAGAACTGACCAGATATGTGATTATACACAAATTCATGGGTTTTGGCCAATGCCATGGCTGGATGGTCATGGGTTTGAGAACAACATGATTGGCAAATTGGTGACAAGGAAATTCGGGGAAGAAGTATATGGATAGATCTTTCAGAATGGGGATAAAATAAAGATATTTGTGTCTTATATGCATGCTCACCAAAGGGTGACCTCAACAGAGGAGGATTTTAATAATCAAGTAGATGGAATGACCTATTTATGGGTACCAGGTAACTTCTTTTCCTGTCATTGCCCAATGAGTTCATGAATAAAATGGTTATAGTGGCAGAGATAAAGGTGATTTGTTTTCAGAAGACAAAGGGAATACAGAATGGATAGTAGAAGATAATTATAAAGAACAGCTATGACTAGGTGACCAGTTACAGAAATGAAGAGTGAAATTGTCATGAATATTTCTTCCTTATTTTGTTATGAATATGTTTGTGTGTATATAAATATGTTTCTTTGTTTTCTTCTCTTTCTGATTCCTTCTCATGCAACATGAAGATATATTGACTTTATGTCATACTATTTAAATATTGGTAATTTCACATCATAGTATTTGAGTCGTAGACTATCAAGGAGAAAAGTAAATATCACTCAAAGACTTTACCTCTCTTGTGGGGAAGGGGTTAGTGTGTTTTTGGTTGTATGCAGGACAGTTGTATCTTTTTAAATGGGATTATGACCTTCTGATTGTCTATATTTGGAGATTAAGTATCATTTAAAGAGATGTATATAGGTGCCCATTGACAAAGGCTAGACCTGTGATGATTAATTTTATTTGTCAACTTTACTGGACCATGGGGTGCTGAGATTTTGGTCAAATATTATTCTGGGTATGCCTGGGGGGGGTTAAATGAGATTAATGATTTTATCTGTAGACTAAATAATGTAGAATGCCCCCACTAATGCAGGTGGACCTCAGCTGGAGGCTTGAGTAGAACAAAAAGGCAGGTACAATGACAAAGAAGACCAAATTCCTCCTGCCTATTTGAGCCGAAGCGCTACTCTTATCTTGCCTTCAGAATCGAACTGAAACAACAGTTATTCTTGAGCCTTGAGCCCATCTGCTTTCAGAATGGAACTTATACTATTGGCTCTCCTTCTTCTCAGGCCCTCAGACTTGGACTAGAACTGGAACTACAATATCAGCTCTCGGGGATCGCCTGCTTTCCAACTGCAAATGTTGGAATGTCTCAGTCTCCATAATTGTGTGAACCAATTTCTTATAATAAATCAGATAGATAGATAGATAGATAGATAGATAGATAGATAGATAGATAGAAAGAAAGATAGATAGACAAACGGACAGACAGACAGACAGATACACAGAGAGAGAGAGTTATATAGTTACATAAATATATTTCCTATTGATTCTGTTTCTCTGGAACAGAGAACCAGATTAATACTCTGACTAATATACTATTATTACCTTCATTATTGAGATGAATCTCAGATAATTTAAGTACTTTAAACCACACTAGAGCTAGTAAGTGGCAATATTGGGGATGTATGCAGGTTTGTCTGACTCTAATGTCCACACTCATATCCCCTGTGTTATACTTGAATTCTGCTTATAGACCAGTGAAGATGAATAAAGACCAAGAGGAATCCCCCTATACCTCCTGCTGATGCTTCACTTCCTGACTGTTTCTGAATCTTGTCTTATATTTTAACTATTGTTGCTGTACAATAATTATCCCCAAGTTTGATAGCATAAAATAGTAACGGTTTCATTTTGCTTATGATTTTATGGTTCAGGAATTCTGAAGAGGCTCAAGTAGGCTGCTCTTTCATGGGAGCTTTCATGTGGTTGAAGTTAGTTGTCCTCCAGGTCTGCAGTCAACTGAAAAGTTAACTGGATTAGATGTCCAAGATGGCTAAATCAAGACTGACAGTTGACACTGGCTGTTGCCTTGTAATTGAGCTAGACTCTCAACCAGAGCACCTACAATATGTCCTTCCCAACAGAGTAGAAGCAGAGCAGTCAGATTTTTTCCTAATGGCTGGCTTCCTTCAGAGTGAGCAAACCGGAGGAACTGGGTGGAAGCCACGTCTTCTTTGGCCTATAAGACATGTAGCATTACTTCTAATATAGTCTGTTACTTTCAAATGCATCACTGGAGTAAGACCAGATTCAGGGAGAAGAAACAAAGACCTATCCTTTTGACAGAAGTGTCAAAGGATTTGTGAGCATGTTTTGAAAATTGTATATTATGATCCCAGGATCCAGCTATCTCCGGAGATGGTGTAAGGCAAGAACATGGGCTTTGAAATGGGGTCATAATTTAAACCTTAGTTCATCACTTATTATCTGTATAACCTTGGACAAATTATTTAACGTCTCTGGCTAGTGACCTTCTTTGAAAAAGGAGGAGGTTGATATTTATTTTGCAGCTAAAGAAAGTACATATGCTTGCTGTTCAGTTAAGATTAGGGTGATGGTTTCATACCTTCTTTAGTTCACTCACTGATTAGGCATAATTTAAAGGCATAATAGGATCTGATTTACAGTTTCCTTTTTGAAAGCGATAGTAGATGCACCATAAACTAATCTATGTATTAAACCAAAAGTAAAATTAACCGCAGCCCAAAGAATGGGCATTGTTACATCATGGTAATATTACGTGTCTCTCTCTCCCTCCTTCCTTCTCCTCCTCCACTCTCCCCCTCCCCCTCCTCATATTCCTGCTCCCTAATGTCAGGTAGATACTTATAAGGTATTTAAACAAGTGCACTTTCAGAACTTGTCAGATCAAATTAGAATCCCTGGGGTAAAACTTAACTTTTCCTGTCTGAGTTTGAGTTATCTGATCAAAAGTTTTAATGTATTGGGACCAAGAGGAACCTATTATTTGGAATACACAAAATGTGTTTAACCAAATGAACAAATCTAATTTAGACAGCAACAGCATGAAGAAGACAAAAGCCAGAGTCTCACATGAGGTAACAGAAAATCTCCATGTGGAAGTCATTTAAACTTAAATTTTTCACATGGTAGGGATGAAAACATTCTCCTGCCACAGAGTTTCATAAAGCATGTCAGGTTTCTTCTTCCACTAGCCTTTTACACATCTGTCAATTGGAGAAGTTAACCTCTCTGCTGTTCTGATAGAAAAAGATAAAAATCAAAGTCCTGGTGATTTTATAAGAGTACTGTCTACCAGTATCTTTGGCTATCTCTTCCATCCCTTTGGTGTGAAGACATCCCTGATTCAAAACAGATGTGATCCTGTTGGCATGGTCCACTGAATACCATATTGCTTGTACAGATCCGGATTTCACAAGGTACCCTCATGGAGCTGGCCATTACCCAGGTCTAGTTTTTCTACCCAGCAACAAATATGGACAAACACTTGATGTGTTTTTAAGAGACTCTCACAGCTAGGTGTCTAACTGAATAGACAACAGATAATCACACTTGATCCTCTCAGAGATTGTATATCCTCTACTTTCCCGTTATACTTCACCACCCCTTTTTAAATATAAGTCCATGTAGAATGGACTCTTTTTTTCCATCCTTGCTTTGAAAGTATAAGGGATAGTTACTGACATATAATTTAAATTTCAAGGTTTTAGTTAGCTGTTCTTTACTTTAATGACCAATAACTGTTTACAAACTTCCACTGAATGTGCCTTGGAGTATTTTCTAAGCAAATGGAATTCTGCCTTAAAACTGGAAAGCAGTTTTCTTGTTTCCATGTGGGAAAGGGAAGTGGGCAGTTGTCAATGGAGTTGCATATTTAAGCAAGTTTTTAGAATATCTTAGGACTTACTCAGTTTCCATTAAGAATATCTCATTATAAGTAATTACCCTAAACTAATTTAATTCCATCCTCTAGAGTTTTATTAGAGAAACAAATTTAACCACATGCATTTTGTTAAATAGACCCTCGCACTGTGAAAGAAAAAAAAGATTGGTAGGACTTACATGGGAAAGAAGGGATTAACAATAATTGAGCATTTTCTGCAGTATCCTATCCTATTCCATTAGTGGTGAAATATAAGTAGGTGTTTTAAAAATTGAGTTCACAGTAAAGAATTTAAGGAGATTAGCTTAGTTTTAATAGATGGTCCGTGCCCAATTTAAGAATTAATGCCAGAAATAGGCAAACAATTTCTTTTAGTTTTAGGCTAAATTTTAGATATCTTAGAAATTAAATTAAGGTGAAATGCTGACAACTGACTAAAATAATAGAAATTGATATTAATTTTCTTTTTCAGTATCCCAGAAATGTTTGAAGAAGTAAAGTGTTTTTCTCTGAAGATGAAAAATGAACTACATAGTTTTAGACTGGGTAGCACTTTTTAAAAAGCCAAGAGCTTTATTGTTTTCTGCATATATAAGGAATACATTTGCAATATAAAAATCCACATGGACCAAATGTATAAAGAAAATAAGGAAGATAAATTTACCATTCAGATGTCATAACTATTAACATGTTAATATATTCCTTTATCCATATTTTTTCTATATGTGAGGATTTTCTTTATGTAATTGTTTTTAAATTACAATATATACACAGAATGTGAACAAACAGTAAGTTCTTCAGAGAACAGACATTTTTGGAACTTCAGAAGTACTCCCATCACCACACCTATCTACTAAGAGTAAACTTTCCCATGTCTTTTCTTTTTGGGGGGAGAGGGGACTTTTTAAAAATAATTTTTAAAAAAATTATTCAGTTACAGTTGACATACAATATTATATTCGTTTCAGATGTACAACATAGTAATTAGCCATTTATGTAACTTACCAAGTGATCACCCTGATAAAGCTGGTACCCATCTGACACCATACATAGTTGTTATAATATTATTGATTGTATTCCTTATGCTATACTTTATTTTGTAACTACCAATTTGTACTTCTTAACCCCTTCCCTTTTTCACCCACCCATCCTCCAACCCCTCTTTCATCTGGCAACTATTAAAATGTTCTCTGTATCTCTGAGTTTGTTTCTATTTTGTTTATTTACTTTGTTCTTTAGATTACACACATAAGTAAAATCATATGACATTTGTCTTTCTCTGTCTGACTTACTCTACTCAGCAAAATATCATGTAGTCAATCCATGTTGTTGCAGATGGCAAGATTTCATTCTTTTTTTATGGCTGAGTAGTATTCCATTGTATATATGCACCACCTCTTTTTTATCTATTCATCCAATGATGAACATCCAGGTTGCTTCCATATCTTGGCTATTGTAAATAATGCTGCAATAAACATATGGATGTACATGTTCCTTCAAAGTAGAATTTGGGTTTCTTTGGATAAACACCCAGAAGTGGAGTAATGGCCCTTCTTTCTCTTGTACGATAGCCTTTCCTTTAAAGTCTATTTTGTCTGGTATAAGTATTGCTACCCCAGCTTTTTTTTTCTATTCTATTTTTATGAAATATCTTTTTCCATCCCTTTACTTTCGGTTTGCATATGTCTTTTGATCTGAAGGGAGTTTTTTTGTAGGTAGCATATGTAAGGGTCTTGTTTTCTTATCCATTCAGCCACCCTATGGTTTTTGATTGGAGCATTTATTCCATTTACATTTAAAGTAATTGTTGATAATATGTAGTTATTGACCTTGTATTATTTATATTTTTTTATTTTTTCTTCTTCTTAAGTCTCTCTTAACATTTCTTGTAATACTAGTTTTGTGTTGATGAACACCTTTAACTTTTTCTTGTCTGGGAAGCTCTTTATCTGTCCTTTGATTCTAGATGATAGTTTTGCTGAGTAGGGTAATCTTGGTTGTAGATCCTTGCTTTTCATCACTTTGAATATTTCATGTCAGTCCCTTCTGGCTTGCCAAGTTTCTGTTTAGAAATCAGCTGACAGTCTTATGGGAGCTCCCTTGTAGGTAACTAATTGCTTTTCTCTTCCTGTTTTTTAAGTTTCTCTATTTATCTTTAATCTTTGGTATATTAATTATGATGTGTGGGCCTCTTAGGGTTCATCTTGTTTGGGACTCTGCATTTTCTGGGCTTGCATGTCAATTTCATTTGCCAAGTTAGGGACATTTTCCATCACCATGTCTTCAAATAGGTTTTCAATTCCTTGGTCTCTTCTTCTGGTACCCCTATGTCATGAATGTTGATACACTTGATGTTGTCCCAGAAGTCCCTTAAACTATCCTCATTCTTTTGGATTCTTTTTTCTTGTTGTTCTGATTGGGTGTTTTCTGCTATCTTATCTTCTAAATTGCTGATTTGATTCTCTGCTTCATCTAATCTCTTGATTCACTCTAAACTATTCTTCATCTCAGTAACTGTATTCTGGATTTCTGACTGGTTCTTTTTTATGTTTCATATCCCCATTTTTAGGTTTCTTATCTCTTTTTTGAAGTTCTCACTGAGATTATTGAGCATCTTTATAACCAGTGTTTTGTACTCTACATCTGGTGGATTGATTGTGTTCATTTTGTTTAGTTCTTTTTCTGGAGCTTGTTCTCATCTTTCATGTGGAGCATGTTTCTTTATCTCCCCATTTGGAATGTTCCCGCCCCCCAATTTTTTTTCCTATTTATTAGATAGAACCGCTATGTCTTCTTTACTCAGTATAGTGGCCTTATGTAGTAGATATTTTGTTAAGCTCAGTGGTGCAGTCTCCCTGGTCACCTGATCTTGGTGCTCCAGGTATGTCCCTTATGTGGCTTGTATGTGCTCTGCTGTTGGATTGTTTGGGCTAATTAGTTGTGAAGACTGGCCATGACTATAGTGGAGGAGCTGTTGTGCAGGGGCTGACTCTTTTGAGCAGGATGCACTTTAGCAAGGCCCTGGTGCCTGCTCAATCTGCCCTTTGGGTGTGTCATCTGCATAGGCAGCTGGGTGGTGCTCTGGCTCAGTCCAAAGGCAACCACCAGGCCTCCCATCCCTGGAATCTCCTAGGAGGGGCTGTTGTGCAGTCCAAGTTCAACTACAGCCTGTGCCTTGCCTGGGGCCACATTGCAGGAGACACAGAGCAATTTGCAGATGGCTGCCACCCATGCTGGACTTGAAGGTGTCTTGAGAGGTCAGACCTCAAACTGAGGCCAGCTGCTGCCAATGCCAGGCTTGGGGAAACTCAGAAAGAGGAACAGGGCATGCTGAAGCCAGATGCTGCTTGTTTGGGAGTTTTGTGAAGTTTTGAGAGGTTTTAGGAAAGACCAAAGCATGAACCAAGGAAGGCCATTTGTATAGAAAAGCCACTGGAAGCAGCCTGGGTTTATCTGAATGTTGGGTGGGGCGGGATCTCAGGAAATCACTATGGTGGAGCAACTGGTGTTAGCCAAGTTGATAGAGACTTGGATATGACACCCGCCTGTCTGCATGCTGGGAGGGGTGAGGGCTCAACAAATGAACAATGGCTTCTGCCAGAACTTCTGTCTGGGAGAAAGCTGCTCCTTTAGCCTTCACCTGGAAGCCAGATAATTTATTTCCTTTCTATATGTCCCTGGCTCCTTTTGAGCTGCTGCCCTAGTGCTGGAGCTCAGAGCAAATAAGCCTACCAGTGAGTACATCCTATGTGGGCCTGGGACACCGGCAGCCCTCAGTCTTACTCAGCCACAATTTCAACTTGTTTTTACAGCCAGAAGTTGTTTGGGCTTCTTTTCCTGGCACTAGAGCCCTGGGCTGGTGAGCCTTGTGTGGGGCTGAGACTCTTCACTCTTCAGGGGGAACCTCTGCAGTCAAGAATAGCTGGTTCCGCACCTCTGCCCCTCCTACCAGTCTCAATGTGGCTTCTTCTGTATATTCTTAGTTGTAGGACTTCTTTTCAGCTAGCCTTCAGGCTATCCTCAGTGATGGTGGTTTTGTAGTTGTAGTTTTGATGTTGTCATGAGATGAGGCAAACACAGCATTTACCAACTCTGCCATCTTGACTAGAAAAAATCTAAACTTCTTCAACTCTTAACAACATTGGTTTTTCCTGTTTCTGATAAATAGAATCACACATTATGTACTTTTCTTATGTTGACTTCTTTTGCATAAAATTATGTTTGCAATATATATTCATATTGTTACTTGTCATTGTAATTTGCTTATTCTCATTGTTATATATAATTGCATTATATGTATGTACCATACTTCATCCATTTTGCCCTTTAGGTCTTTCAAATTTGGGACTATGAAATTCTGGTACATGCCTTATGGAGCAACTTAAGGACATGTTTCTGTTTAGTATTTACCTAAGAGCAGACTTGCTGGCTGGTTTCTAGGGGTGTGTGCATATTAAGTTTTTAAATAAATGCTGACAAAGAGTTTCCAAAATGACTATAATCATTTATACTTTCACTGGTAACACATGAGAGTCTCAGTTGCTATACCTCTTTGCCAACACTTTACATCAAATAATTGTTTTGATATATCAAATACAAAAAAAAATAGTTCTCTGTTTGTACTTTGGTAGCCTGAATTTCCTCCATAACCATAGACATCTATGTCAGTAAATAAAGAGATCATCATTATTTTAAATTGTTGCATAATAAACTTTTTTAGTGTGTATATAAATATATCTATAAAACCACATCCTTGTTGATAAATATTTCTTTAGGTTAAAAATTTCCATTTCATGAACAAAGCTGATTATAAATTTTTTTGTACACACAGTCCATAACTCAATATAATTGTTACCAAAAAGTTAAATCACTCTGGTTTGTTTTCTTGATTTGTCATCACACTCAAGTGCCAGAAATCCAGCATAGCTTAACCCAAATATTACATTATTTCTGCTCCTTCCTGGTTGTAGATGAAGCCTGGTAGTGAAAAGTTATAACACAGAAATTTGCTTCATGAAATATTTATGATCAATTACATTGCATAGGCTCTCAAACTTTTCTGTTTGACAATACCTCTGTACTCTACACATTGATTATTTTATATCTTCACCCTCCTTGAACCACCAGATCTTTCCCCACCTTCTTCCAGAATCTCAGCAGATAGCTGATCCCCACAATTCATAGAGAATATAGTAGCCATGTGAAGATAATCCCCTCAAAGTGATTTCCACTCCCAAACAGT
>NW_024342471.1:580980-594495 GCF_902729225.1 Pteropus medius
GGTTATGCTTCTCCGAAAATAAAGATGCTATTCCCCCACATTCTCCATTTAAGGTCAATTTTGGCAATAGGGCTTTGAATCTCATTGTCCCATGTCTTTTCTGTCCATTTATTTTTTCTCTCCTTTACTATTTCTGCTGGCCAGATTCAAAATGTACTAATTCCTTTTGTACCTTATTAATTATTTTCCTCTGTAATTTTCTCTTCTGTGCTACTTTTCTCCTCTATTGTTTCCATGGTTACATTTTCTCTCTTGGCTTTGCTTCTCTTCTACAATTTTTCTTTCACTTTTCTATTTTTGTGTTTTCCCTATGTTTTCTTAGTCATTATTATGGTTTCAAACAGTATTTCTATCAGCATCTTCCAGATTTATACAGTCAACATTGTCGTCTTTTCTTAGCCTTAGGTTCTTAAACAAATGACTGTTTGTCAACTTGGATTAAACGTATCAGAGACAGTACAAAATCGACATATCTAAAATAGAACCTTTGATGTTTTGCCTTCTACTAAAACCTGTCTTCCCATCTCAGTAAATGGCATATCATCCACCTAGGGATAAATTAAAATGATAAAAAGTTATGTAGAATTCCTGCCTTTTTTTTTTTTACTGACCCAATCAATTCTATTGTCAAACCCATTATATGATGCTCTAAAATATATCTCACACACTTCTCTTTATCTCAGTAGCCATCTACCACCCAAACCACAATCACCCCATAATCGATGAGGAAATTTTGCAAATTTTAATTATTGGTGGGTTTTTTTCTACTTTCAGGCTACATGTATTTATTTTCCTATTAGTGTCTTGGTCTTTGCCTTAGTGATTTGTAAGATCTCCTCAATATTAGTGAGATTAATCTCTTCCCCACAACATACATGTATGTTTTTCTCAATCTGTCATCTGTATTTGTTTATATTCTTTTGCAATTGCACATTTATTCATTCATTAAGCAGATATTTATTAGATTCCCACTATTTGTCTAAAAGCATTGAAGGAATGGGAACAAAGCAATAATCAAAACTAAAGATGCTGCATTCATAGAACTTACATTGCAATTATGGGGACAGGTGAGTAAACAAACAATGTGATAGAAACTAATATAAGTAGGATATTGGGTGGTCGTGTTATTAACCTAGTTAAAGCAGGAAAAATGTTTAAAAGGGTCAGCAGATAGGAGTTGCAATTTCTCAATAGATTACCCAAAAGTTTCTTAGGAGAGATGATCTTTGATTAAAACCCTAAAGAAAATGAAGAATTGAGCCTTGTAGATGCCTGCAGAAATAGACTTCAAGGTAGAAACAACATCAAGTTCAAACATCCTGAGGTAGAAGCACACCTGGAAAGTTTGAGGAACAGGGAAAGGGACAATGGGGATGAAACAGATTTATAAGGAAGAATGTAATAGAATATGATGTCTGAAGAGCAATGGGTTGGAGAGAAACCTCAACATGTAGGGCATTGCTGGCCAATCTAAAAACTTTGGTATATACTTAGAATGAGATAAGACTCTGGATATTTTTGAGCAGAGGAGAGATATAATCTTACTACATTTTAACTGTAAAACTGGTTGCTCTTTTGAAAATAGCCTTTAGGGAGTCAAGATTTGAAGCAAGGAGACCAGTTAGAAAATTGCAGTAATTCTAGTTATATGTGGGGGTGGATTGGATCAATTGGTGGCAGGTAATATCAGTGTGTTAGCAGTGGGGGTGGTGATCATGGTCAGATTTTGAAGGTGAAGTCAATATTTGCTGATAAATATGGGATATGAGAGTAAGTGATAAGTTTAGGTTATCAATAGTATTTGATTTAATTCAGGGCCTGAGAAACTGGATGGAGTCACTATTAAGTGAGATGGGGGACACTGACTAGAACAGGTGTTGGAAGGAAGATCAAGAATTTCAACCTCGTACCTGCTAAATTTGACATTTCAGTTAGATATCTAGGTAGAGCTATTTAGTTGTTCATTGAATCTGTGGTACTGTTGCCTTAAAGAGCTAGGCACTTGGGGGTCATCAGTATTTATTACTGATATTCATATAGACAGTATTTATTACTATGAGACTGAATGATAACACCAAGAGAATGATTGTAAATAGAAAATGTTTAAGGATTGAATCACAAAGGATTCCAAAGTTCATAGTCTGGCAGATGAAGAAAACCTAATAATGAGACTGAGAAGGATCTGTCACTGAGTGATGAGTACACTTAGGAGAGAGTGGAGTCTGATAATCCAAGTTAAGAGAGTGACTCAAATATCAATGAATGATCAACCAATATGATGCTAAAAAGTAGAATGAGATTAAAGTAAGAAATAACATAGCTAAGAGAGTTTCATTCAAGTGGAAAGAGAGCAAACTTGACTGAATGGATTCATGAAAGAGAAGAAAGAAATTGGAAACTTTTAGTATAGACGATTCTTTGGAGAACTTTATTGTAAAGGGAGGGAAAAGAGGAAGAATTGGATGTTTGTATCTTAAAATGGGAGAAATCAGAGCATTGATGTTGATAGGAAAGATCCAGTAGAGAGAATAATTTGATTATGCTTAAATAATGGAAAAGCATTAGAGTGGAGCAGGGGATATAGAATCTAGTAGAAGGAGTGCCTAGACAGTGAAAAAGCATAGGAATAAACACTTGTGAGCTAATTAGTGTGTGCACACATATGCGATTGATTATGCAAATTTTGGCTTACATTTTATAACCTCGTGTCTTCCTCAGAACCTCACAATTTCTGTGTTTTTAATTTAACCAGAAAAATCCCCTACTATGAATTTTGACAATAATGTTTAATACCAAGTTATAATTAGATGATGAATATATAATCCATATTGGATACAGTTAAGCATTTCCCTCAAATTGGAATGGTACATGGAAAGTCAAGTAAATAAAGAAACTAGCCTAAATTTGTGGAATATTAAACTTCAAAGATGTTTATTTTTGGTAATTTAGTTCATTCCTGGTGAGAGTTTCTGTACTTATCTTTGTATTTCTAATTTAATTTACTCTTCCCTCATAACGAGCATTAAAAGTAATTTAAGATAAAGTAGTTAAATACATTATTCTAAAAACAAAAGATGTACAGCAGGAACACATAATAAATTCATTCTCTTCAATATTGTTTTCCTCAGAAGTAAATTACATGCTATCGGTGTGTCAACATTTATTTAACCATTCCTCCATTATAAGACTCTTAGGCTATTTCCAATTTTCCCTTATTGTCCATGTTGATAAAATGGACAAAATTATATAGACAAATTTTTCTACATTTATGCTATGTCATATCTATATTCCTTGAAGTAGAGTGATTTGGAAAGATTATAATTTATTTTATTATATTTTTTGACTTTAAATTCTTCTTCTTTTGTTCTTTCCAAAGTATATATTCATATATCTAGAATACTATGCAGTAATTAAAAATATAAATATGCATACAGAAAACTAACAGAGACTAAAACATTATAATAACCTGTGGTTTGTTTCTTGGTTGTGGAGAAAGAATAGTTTTATTTGCCACTTTTCTGTATTTTCCAAGTGTTCTAGGAAGCATTTTTCCAATCTAATTACAATAATAAATATTATTTTATTTCTAGGAGCTAATGAATGCATAATATATCAGTGGCAGAGGAAATAAATAAGAGAAAATATTATTTATGTTAATACAAACTAGAATTTTGGAATCACGAGGTTGATTGGATTAGGAACCAAGAAAAATAAAGAAGAAAAAAATCTAACATTTTCTTATTCTTTTTTTTTAAATTAAGTTTATTGGGGTAACATTTGTTAATATGATCATATAATTTTCAGGCGTACATTATAATTTGATATCTGTATATTCTATTGTGTGTTTACCACCCAAAATTTAGTTTCCTTCAATTACCATATATTTGATCTCCTTTACCCACTTAACCCTCCCCCTATCTCCCTATATTTGACCCCCTTTAACCATCTACCTACTCCCTCCTCCCCCATGCCCTATCCTCTGGTAACCACTAGTTCATTGTCCATGTCCATGAGTCTCTGTTTGTTTGTCCTGTTTTTTTGTTGCTTTTAGGTTTATATCCCACAGATAAGTGATACCATGTGATTTTCAATTTTTTCTGTCTGGCTTATTTTGCTTAGCATGATTATCTCAAGGTCTCTCCATGTTGTCACAAATGGCAGTATTCAACTCTTCTTATGGCTGAGTAATATTCCATTGTATATATGTACCACAGCTTCTTTAGCCAATCATCTATTGTAGGACACTTTGGTTGCTTCTGTGTCCTGGCCACTGTGAATAACGCTGCTATGAACATTGGTGTGCAAATAATTTTTTTGGATATGAGTTTTCAAGTCTTTGGGGGTAAATATCCAGTAGAAGGATTGCTGGATCATATGGTAGATCAATTCTTAGTTTTTTTGAGGAACATTCATACTGTTTTCCATAGTGGCTGTACCAATTTGCAGTCTCACCAGCAGTGTATGAGGGTTCCTTTTTCTCCGCATACTCTCCAACATTTGTTATTACTTGTTCTGTTGATTGTAGCTATTCTAATAGGTGTAAGATGTTTTCTCATTGTGGTTTTGATTTGCATTTCCCTAATAGCTAGTGATGTTGAGCATCTTTTCATATATTTGTTGGCCATTTGTATGTCCTCTAGGCAGATTCTCTGCCCATTTTTTGATTGGATCATTTGCTTTTTTGTTGTTATTGAGTCGTATGAATTCTTTGTATATTTGGGATATTAGGCCCTTATCAGAGGTGTTGCTTGCAAATATATTTTCCCATTCGGATGGTTGGTTGTCTCTTTATCTTGTTGATGATTTTTTGCTGAGCAGAAGCTTTTCAGTTTGATGTAGTCAAATTCATTTATTTTAGCTTTTACTTCCCTTGCTTTTGAGGTCAAATTCATAAAATCCTCTTTAAGTCCAAGGTCTTGAGTTTAGTTCCTATGTTTTCTTTTATGCATTTTATTGTTTCAGGTCTTATATTCAGGTCCTTAATACATTTTGAGTTAATTTTGGTGTGTGGTGATAGGCAACATTCTAGTTTCATTCTTTTGCAGGTGGCTTTCCATTTTTCCCAGCACCATTTATTGAAGAGGCTTTCCTTTCTTCACTGTATGTTTTTGGCTTTTTTGTCAAAAATTATTTGCCCATATAATATGGATTTACTTCTGGACTCTCAATTCTGTTCCACTGGTCCATGTGTCTGTTTTGCTGCCAATACCATGCTGTTTTGATTACTGTTGCATTGTAGTATAATTTGAAGTCGGGCAGAGTGATGCCCCCAGCCTCATTCCCCTCCACCCCTCACGATGGTGATTCAGGGTCTTTTGTGCTCCATACAAACCTGATGATTTTTTGTTCCATTTCTTTAAAAAATGCCGATGGGATTTTGATCGGGATTGCATTAACTCTGTATCATGCTTTAGGTAATATGGTCATTTTAGCTATGTTGATTCTTCCATTCCAAGAACACGGAATATCTTTCCCTTTCTTTGTATCTTCTTCGATTTCTTTGACTAGGGTATTGTAGTTTTCATTATATAGGTCCTTCACATGTTTTGTTAAATTTATTCCTAGGTATTTTATTCTTTTTGTTGCAATTGCAAAAGGAATTACTTTTTCCACTTCTTTTTCTGACACTTCATTATTAGAATATAGAAATGCTATGGATTTTTGAATGTTGATTTTGTATCCAGAGACTTTACTGTATTTGCTTATTGTTTTAGTAGTGTTCTTGTGGAGTCTTTAGGGTTTTCTTTATAGAGAATCATGTCATCTGCAAATAGTGACAGTATGACTCCTTTGTTTCCTATCTGGATGCCTTTTATATTTTTCTCTTGCCTGATTGCACTTACCGGGACTTCCAAAATTCTATCGAATAGCAGTGATGATAGTGGACAGCCTTACCTTGTTCCTGATCTTAGAGGAAAGATTTTTAGTTTTTCGCCATTAAGTATAATGTTGGCTGAGGGTTTGTCATATATGGCCTTTATTAGGTTAAAGTACTTTCCTTCTATACCAATTTTGTTAAGTGTTTTGATCGTAAATGGATGCCGTATCTCGTTGAAGGCTTTTTCTGCATCTATTGATATGATCATATGATTCTTATTTTTGAATGTTTATGTGGCAAATGACATTAATCGATTTGCATATGTTGAACTATCCCTGTACCTCTGGGATGAAGCCCACTTGATCGTGGTGTAATCTTTTTAATATGCTGCTGTGTTTGGTTCACTAGTATCTTATTTAGGAGTTTTGCATCTGTGTTCATGAGAGATATTGGTCTGTAGTTTTTTGTGTGTGTGTTATCTTTACCAGGTTTTGGTATCAGAGTAATATTAGCCTCTTAAAATGAGTTGGGAAGTATTGCCTCCTCTTCAATTTTTTGGAAGAGTTTGAGGAGAATAGGTATTAAATCTTCTTTGAATGTTTGGTAGAATTCACTGGTGAAGCCATCTGGTCCTGGACTTTTACTTTTTGGTAGGTTTTTGATGATTGTTTCGATTTCCATACTGCTAATTGATCTATTTTAGATTCTCCAGTTCTCTTTGATTTAGTCTAAGAAGATTATATTTTTCTAAGTACTGGTCTATTTCTTCTAGGTTATTAAATTTGGTGTTATATACTCTTTCATAGTATTCTTATATGATCCTTTGTATTTCTGTGATATCAGTTGTAATTTTCCCTCTTTCATCCCAGATTTTGTTTATTTGTGTCTTTTCTCTTTTTTCTTTAGAGAGTCTAGCAAGAGGTTTGTCAATTTTATTAACTTTCTCAAAGAACCAGCTCTTCATTGCATTTATTTTTTCTATTGCTTTTTGTTTTCAATTCCATTTATGTATGTTCTAATTTTGATTATTTCTTTTCTTCTGCTAACTTCAGGCTTAATTTAACTTCCTTTTCTAGTGTTTTAATATGAAGCATTAGATTGTTTATTTGGGCTCATTCTAGTTTTTGGAGATATAATGATATGAACTTTCCTCTTATGACTGCTTTTGTCATGTCCCAAAGTTTTGATATGTTGTACTATCATTATCATTTGTTTCTATGTATCTCTTGATCTCTCTTTTTGTTTCTTCTCTGACACAATTATTCTTCAGTAGCATATTGTTTAATCTCCATGTATATGTGGTTCTTCCTGATTTCTTTTTGCAGTTGATCTCTAGTTTCAAAGAATTATGATCAGAGAATATGGTTGGTATGATTTCAACCCTCTTATATTTGTGAGGCTATCTCTGTGTCCCAATATGTGTTTGATTCTTGAGAATGTTCCATGTGCACTAGAGAAAAATGTATAAGCAACAGTTTTGGAATGGAAGGCTCTGCGAATGTCAATTATGTCCAGTTGGTCTAATGTGCCATTAAAGGATGTTATTTCCTTATTGATTTTTTTGTTTGGATGATCTGTCCACATCCGATAGTGGGGTCCCCTACTATGATAGTGTTTTGGTCTGTTTCTCCTTTTAGTTCTGTTAGTGATTGCTTTGTATATTTCGGGGCTCCCTGAGTGAGAGCATAGATATTAATAAATGTTATGTCTTCTTGGTGCATGATTCCCTTTATCATTATGAAGTGTCCCTCAATGTCTTTCTTTTTAAATTATTATTTATTTATTTTATTTTTTTAGGGAGGCAACCCTTGCTTGACCTCACAGATTGCAAAGACCTAGTCAGCTTACAATCCTTTATTTTTTAATTTTTTATGCCTATAGCACCTAGTCTTCCTAAGTGGTCTCCCCTCCAAGTACGAACCTGCTTTGCTTCCAAGATCAGACAGGATCGGGCTTGTTCAGGGTAGCATGGCCATAGACTCCTCAGTATCTTTCTTTACCTTTTTTATTTTGAAATTTATTTCACCTGATATTAGTACTGCTACGCTACTCCCGCTTTTCTTTGAATGCCATTTTCTTGATATATCATTTTCTACCCTTTCACTTTGAGTTTATATTTGTCTTCGGAGCTGAGATGCATCTCCTAGAGGCAGCATTTGGTTGGGTTTTGTTTTTTGATCCATTCTGCAACTCTGTGCCTTTTTATTGGTGAGTTCAGTCCATTTACATTTAGGGTGATTATTGAAATATGAGGTCTTCTTATAGCCATTTAATCTTTTGCTTTCTGGTAGCTCAGTATTTCCATTGCTTCCTTGTTCTTGTGCTTCTGTTTTTTTTTTTTATTATTATTATTTTGGTTGGCTTTTGCATGTTTTCTCTTTGATTCTTCTTGTTTTATGTTATATACTTCAGTTCTGTATCTTCTGTATGTGGTTACCATTATGAATATGTAAAGGATATTATATATATACAGTCATCCATTTTCTTCTGTGTGTGCCTTCTCTCCATTCCCCTTTGCAAATTTGCATCTTTGAATCTTCCCCTCTTCAGTCATCGTTATCTCAATATTTCCCTAAGTATATTGAATGTTCATTACTATCTTGTTATAACAATTCTTTTTTTATTATTTAAGCTTATAATGCCCTGTTCTTAGTAAGGGTTGCACTCCTCTGCTTCTATTTGCCTGATAGTCACTTTACTCCTAATTATGTTTTGTTTTGTTTTGCTAATTTGCTTTAGATGAGCTGACACCTTTCAGTATTTTCTGTAGTGGAGGCCTTGTAGCAGAGAATTCCCTCAATTTTTGTATGTCTGGAAAGGTCTTAATTTCACCTTCATATCTAAAGGAGAGCTTAGCCGGATACATTATTCTAAGCTGGTCATTCCTTTCACTTAATAGTTTAAATATTTGATTCCTCTCCTTTCTGCCTTGTAAGGTTTGCACGGAGAAGTCCAAGGATAATCTAATGGGTTTTCCTTTATAAGTTACCATTTTCTTCTCTGTGGCTGCCCTGAAAATTCTGCGTTTGTCATTGATTTTTGATAATTTTAATACAATGCGTCTTGGTAAAGGCCTTTTTGGGTTGATATAATTGGGTGTTCTATTGACTTCTTGAATTCCAGGCTCCAGCTCATTCTTTAGATTTGGGAAATTCTTATCAACTATTTGCTTGAAAATGCTTTCTAGTCCCTGCTCCTTTTCCTTGCCTTTGATAATACCCATTATTTTTATGTTTCCTCTCCTGATGGTATCAGTTAGTTCTTGTATTTCTCTTTTATTGTTTTTCATTCTTCAGTTTCTCTCTTCTACCTTCTGATTTATTTCTAGATTCCTGTCTTCAATATCACTGATCCTTTCCTCCATTTGGTCAACTCTATTTCCAAGCTTGCTATTTCATTTTTGAACTCTTACAGTGTGTTCTTCATCTCCAGAAGTTCTATTTGTCTGTCTGTTTGTTTGTTTTTTGAGGATTTCAATCTCCTTGCTCTGCTCATCTAGTTGTTTTTTCAATTTCTGAAATTATTGATATGACTCATTTCAGAATTCACTGAGTTTTTTCAGAAGTATTAACCTAAATTCTCTGTAATTTAAGTCGCATATTTCTGTCTGTAAGCTTATTTTCTGAAGATTTTTCTCTTTCTTTCTGAGAAGCCTTGTCACTTTGGTTGTTCATGGTGTTAATGGACTATTTCTCCACCTGGACATTAATGGAAGTGTATTCTGTTGTTTTTCCAGAAAGAACATTTGTAATATAAAGGTCTCTCTTTAGCCTGCTGCAAAGAAGGCGCTTTGCTTTTGGTTTCCAGTTGGTTGCGTCTAACCTCTTGGACCTTGCTTTCTATAAAGCTTTAAAAATGCCTTTTTATTTTCTAATAGATATTTAATTATGCTCACTACCCTCACTTTCAGTCCCTGTCAGTGTTACCAACAGTTTCGGTAGTGTTTGCTCAGATTCCCCTGGGGCTCCACAGTGATCAGTCTTGGAGAGTATGCGGGGAGAGGCTCTCTGGGTTGGGAGTTGGGGGCTGTGGCTCAACCTCAGTTGTTTTTCTGCCATCCCACTTCTCTGCCTTCTGCCTGGATGAACTAGGCTCTGCCACCAGCCACGAGAAGCTTACAGCTTTCCCAGGCAGGGCTGTTCAGGGAACTTACTGCTACTTCTCTCCTCTCCCTCCTCTTACAGGTAGCTCCAGGGGCTACAAGAGGCAGCTTCTTTATTTCTCTCAGTCCACCGCCTGACACCCGGGGTTCTGACCTGTGGTAGCTCTTATGCACAGATCTCACACTCAAACGTGCTGGTGTACAGTTTGGGTATTTTTTGTTGAGTTTTAGATGTTCAGCTTATTGTTGTTTCAAGGGGAGACATCTGAGAACGTCTCTCATTCTTCCATGTTTCCAAAGATCCCAACATTTTCAATAATTAAAAGAATATTGACATCTTCAATGCATATATAGACACATATATAGATACATATACTGTTTATTGTAGAAGTAATAAATAATATATTTGAAGTGACTGTAAATTCTGCTTCTAATTTGAGTTTGCTATGTAAGTGGCATATTCAGGAAAACTATTATACAAGCCTTTAAAAATTTTACTGAAAATTCCATTATTCATAATATAAGATAAATAAAATCTTTCCGTGATGTGAATAAAAAAAATAGGACTATGTCATGTGTTCCTCATAGGATATTATTTTATGTCATGTGTGTCGATTTTATTCTGCCCAAAAGGTCCTCTAACTTTTCAGATATCTGAGAGAGAAATCTTCTTTGAAATCCTGCAGAGAAGAACCCACAAAATCCATTTCTTTGACCCCTGCTAATATTTCAGATGTGTGCTTCAGAAAAAGCGATGCTTCACATCAGTTTTAAGATTTCAAACCTTTAATAGAATTCAAAACATGAATGGAATATCAGTAACATCAGAAATGTGTTTCACATTAAAATAGAAATTTAAAAAGCCTCAAGTCAAGTTGAAATGAGCGACTAGTGGACTTCAATTTGACTGCAGAAAGAAACTTGCTTTAGCTATCATCAATGCAAAGATACCTTGTAAATTGGAGCATTCATTTTTTCCCAAGGGAGGCACATCCTTTGATAACTGAAACAGTGCCTCTGGCATCTAATCCAAAATAGCAGCTGTTATATAGCAAATCCAAGGGTAACAGAAATCCCTGAGAAATCATAAGACAGCTGATGCCTTCGAAGCAATTGCCTTAGAGCTCTCAACATGATCCAGAGATTCCAATCAGAGATTTGTTGCAAATGAGGACAATTTATCATTCCATGTAAAGCGAGGGGACTTTTTTCCTCTGGAAAATCTTGTGAATAACTTTATAGGCTTTGGGTTCTGAGGGATCTAGAGCCATGTGTTTAAATACCACCATGTATTTGCTGTGTGCAGTTTAGGTAACTCCTGTTCAACATGGATTCCTGGGGCAGAATAAGTGAGCTCAGATATGTAAAGCACATACAACAGTGCTTGGCAAATAAAGAGGACAATATTTTATTAGATTTATTATTATTATTATTGTCAGAAGATGTATCTGTGCTCTGAATTTCTAAACATAGCTGACCTCTGGACATTTCTACTTTCATGTTTGAAAAGTGTCTCACATTGAAAGTATTCCCAAGGAAATGTATGATTGTCCCCTTAAAAGTAGATCAAATTTTAATGTTCCTTCTCTAGTGAATGAAATCTTCAGACACCTATTTCTACTAGTAAGAAATCTGGGATTTATCTTTGGCACCTCCATCAACCTCGCCCCCCAGATCCAATATATCAGCAGATCTCATCAATGTTGCCCTTCAAGTAGATCCCAGATCTGCCCATTTCTTTCCACTTCTACCACCACTACCCCAGTTTAACCCATGAATATATGAATCCTGGATTACAGCATTAGCCTCTCATCCCCTCTGCTCTCAGCCCCATTCTATTCAGAGGAATAGAAGAATTTATTTGAAATGCAAATCAGATTATATAACACTCTCTTCTACAGTACTTTTATTTGCTCCCCATTACTCTTAGGTTTAAGGCCAATATCCTTAAGCAAACTTCACACAATCTGACCCCTACTTCTCCATCCAATCACACATTATACCATTTTCCCTTATAGTATCACACCTCCTTTATTGGACATTTAAGGGTACTGGTCCCTCAGTCTGCCTGTCCCTTTCAAATTTATTCATTTGTCAGATTGTAGTTCATCACTACTCAGAGCAATTCTTCCTGACATTCCTAAAGGAACATTCTCTTTCATAAACTTACAGCACAACAAACTTTACGTTCCTATCATTTATTGTAATTATAGTTTTCTTTCACTTAATATCTTAATTCTTAAAATAATTTTAAAATTTATTCTTAAATTAATTTTCCTTAATTGTTTAATGAATGTGTCATGCACTTGCCATTAACTGCAGCATACTGCCTGAGGTACAGTAAGCTCTTGTATATTTGTTAAATAAGTGAGAGTGACTGGATAAATAGAATGTTCACACAGAATGCTGTAGGATTTTTTAATATTTATAGAGATATGAGAGTAAGGAAATCGTAATGCATATATTAAAAAAAAAATATATCACAGACACCCTTGTATAATCATCACATCGATCAAGAAACCAGAACCACACGAGCCCACCTTGTACTCGCAGTCACTGCACTGTTCTTCTTCCCAAAGATAACCACTATTCTCATTTTAACAACAGGAATGAGGTTTTTATAACTGTATATAAATGAAATCACAATTTTTTTTGTGTCTGATTTCTTTAACCCAACATTATGTTGTGAAATTTATCCATTCATTTCATTTCTTTGTAGTATTTCATTGTAGAAATATACCAGAGTTGGTAATACTAGCTTGTTTTTTGAGTCTCTCAGTTCTGTTTTGATGAATAGATGATCTTTAAAGATACCAGTTCATCAGTGATTTATAGTTAGTGCTTTATTGTCTTATTTACCAAAATCACGACTGGTTCTCCTGTTTTTTTTTTTCTTCTGAAAATTTATTATTTTACCTTTTATATTATATTCTATAATCAATCTAGAATTGATTTTCATAATAAAGTAGAAGTCAAGATTTAATTTATTCCATGTGGATAGACTATTGATCTAGCATCATTTATTGAAAAATCCTTCTTCTCTAGTGGAACTGTAATGCCATCTTTGACATAATTGAGTGACTATATATGTGAGTCTGTTTATGGGTTCTCTTTTTTTTCCACCACTATTCTATTTTTCTTTCTTTGTTGTAATTACCACACTGTCTTAATTACATGGCTTTATATTAAGTAAAACTATCTGGTGATATAAATTCACTGGCTTTGTTGTTCTCCAATATTGTCAAATATTCTAGTAAATTTGTATTTCCATGTGAATTTTATAATCAGCTTTTAAATTTCTACCCCCCTCAAATGCAGAATTTTATCTGGTTTATATTGAATTTATAGGTAAATTTAGAGAGAACTGACACTTTTTATGCTACTGAGTCACATGATTTATGACCATATTCCTTCACTTATTTAGCTGTTCTTCAATTTCTCTGAATAATGTTTTATAGCTTTTAGTGTAGATGTCAAGTTCCCTTTTCATTAGATTTATTCCCAGAAATTTAACATGTTTGGTATTATTATAAATGATGTCCTTTTAAAAATGTATTTTCTATTTTTTATTGCTCATGTATAAATACAATTATAT
>NW_024342471.1:596161-669242 GCF_902729225.1 Pteropus medius
AACACATTAGAAAAAACAAATGTGATCCAGAAATTATTAGCTGACAAGAATTTTAAAATAAAGACTAGAGAAAAAGAGTATAAAAGACTTGTGGGATGTACTAAATACTTCTTTACCTCTCTTCTCTTCCAGGTATAGCTATATAACCATTGTCCTAGAAGGAGAGGAGAGAGAAAAAATGACAGAAAATGAAAAAAAAAAAAAGAATAATTAAAACTAATAATTACAACATCAATTTACAGAGTCTTTTCTTTCTCTTCTTTAGCAGGACCTCTATTTAAGACTGAGTTGATTTCTATCCATTCACTGAAAGAAGCACATCAGACATCATTTACATGTGCCACAAATACTTTGATCTTTAAGGAGTATCTGATAGACCAGCTTCAAAATAAATGCACAAAGGCAATTCAGAATATAGAGTGAGATTACAGAGGAATAGAGTAGAAGGCTCTTTTGGTTTAGGCAAGAGGTAATTAACTGGAGGGAGGAGTAATAGAACAGAAGTATGTAATTGTGTTTTCTGCTTCTGAAACTTGAATCTATCTAGTATGAAAGGAGGTTAAGTGGAACTTTCTCTATAGAATGAGTTGGTGCCTAGGTCCCAAAGCTGAAGTCAGAGAGATATTAAATACTTCACTTTCTTCAAAAAAATCCACCAGTAACTGGCAGCGGACATGTTTCTTAGATCTTAGTAAGAAGCAGCTGGATCTTCCTACTATCTCAACTTTCACCCAAGCACCCTTTCTCTTTAATCTTTCTCTAATCTTCTTTTTCCTCTCCAGTCCATTTGCAGAAGGGTGATGAAGGTGATAGAGTCACAAAGAGGTCAACGTTTATGCGAGAGTAGCATTTTCTTGCTGCATTTTACCAAACCAAATCGGAGAGAACGTCAAAGGAATCACTCTGTTAATAGAATGTATCTGCATGAACTGGCCTTCCTTTCCCCACATTGATTTCTATTCTGGTATTACTCTGGTATTGCCATTAGAGTGAATTACGGTGAGAACATACTAGGGAGAGTTTAATATCTATGCCCCAGCAATTTTCAGGAGTACATGAACATAAAGATATGTGCCCGTGTCTCATTTTTAGATCTCTAAAAAGCTGAAGGCTTGTGTGGTTAGTCATAATCAGAAGGATGGGGAATGACCATGTGTGTTGTGTCTGTAAAAAGGACCCCCCACCATCACCAAAACTCACACACCAGACCCTTTGGTTCAGATATCACAGAAGAGGATTTCTATAGTTTACATGACTCTGTGTGGAACATAAAAAGTGAGGGCCAAGGTATGAACCATAGAACTACTAATGAAGCTACTGACCTGGCTAAGAGATACACGGTCTGATCTCTAGAAGTAGATAGTGGCATTGATCGTCTGCAGAGGCTGCAAGTAGACATGGCTGCCATCCCTCTAGGTATGTGTTGTCTTTTATTCCCCCCTCCTTCCCTCAGCACTGGAAGAATTATTCGAAGATGGGAGAAGGGGAAGGAGAATAAAAAGTTAGATTATTCTCTCCTCCAAAGAGCTGGATTGGAAAAAGAAGTAAAAACATAGACCACAGTATTGGTCTACTCTATCTCCATAAGCTCTACCATCCTGGAGAGGTAGAAAGGATGTAAATAAAACATGAAACCAAAGTTTTATATTAAACTGGATTTTCAACTATTGAAAATCCTCTGAAATTACCCTACACAAAGGTATGGGATGTGTTCAAGATGTTGCATTGTTAAAAAAAAAAAATCACTTTACATTTGCATCCAAGTAAATTCAGACTTACCAGTAAGCCAGTTACACAGTTTCTATTCAACTTTGCCTTTCTTCAGTGGCTACTGATAAATAAAAACTATTATAAAAGAGTTTGGCTAAGAAAATTTAAAATTTTTTGTGTCTTGAGTTTCCTAACCAGTTTACTTTCTTCTCACAGCCATTCAGAATCTTCATATATGTTCATGTGCCTGCATACGTGTGTATAATGTGTCCAGGTTTTAAAATTGTACTTAGTGAGAGGAATAGGGAATAGTATGTTTACTCCATTTGCCCAGAAGCTGAAATCTGAATTATATTGTTAGAAGCTGTAGAAATTAAAGACTAGTATGTTCTTTCTCCATTTGCCCCTCCTGAAAAATTATCTGTAGTAATCTTTGTCCCAGATCTTCTACAAATTACAACACCTATGCTTTCATGCCATCTGGTTTCCCACTGGCTTAAACATGGAATTCATCTATAAAAGACTGGAAGTTCATAGGAGTAAGCTGTGAGGGTAATTTCCTTGCTCACTCCCTGCCAGGTCACAATTCTAACAGTAATACCATTTCTCTACCTATGGTTTCCACACCTGCTGGCTACCAGTTACCCCAGTCACTACTCTTCCATAGGGAAGTAACAAGCCTAGGGCTCGTGAGGTCTCCTTACTGTTATTCCTGGTGCTTTCACATCCCTTGTTGGTCTCCTTAGCCCTACTTAGACCTCTGTAATTACTTCCTTCAAAAAATTCTCTTAAATATTTGTTTCCTTCTGGGAACCTCATCAATCCATCAAGAGACTGATTTTTTCCCCCTCCTCTTCTCTTTGGGGCAGATGAAAATAATGTCCAGCAGCTCAACTTGGTGTTGATCACAAACAAACAGGAAGTGAGGAAAAGCATATTAGTTAATAACTCCCAATAAATCTGTCACTGTATAACATGCCTAGGCCTCTCTCTTTAAGGTTCAGCTGGTTCCCATGTGATCAGTGACTAACTTAATTATATGAAAATCACATGGATCATGGGAGAAATATTACTATTCCCTTTTAAACCTTGGGGATATCAAATTAGCCTTGTTTAAACAAACCTAATTTTTGAGCTAAACAGAACAATATACCAATACAGAGGTAAATGTTGTAGACATAAATATATTATCTAGTAAAGAGTTAAGTTTTTATATTTTTGTCCAAACTCCCCCAATATTCCAATGGATTCCTTTATTTATCCTTCCATTTTCCTAATGAAGAATGCTCTATTGTTCCTTCCCTGATAAGATTTATTTTAAAAATCATTTTATAGTTTTGTCACTTCCCTAGCTGTTTCTCTTCTGTAGCATTCATTTGGTCACTAACATTTTCTATTCTTCTGCAAAATCTATTCTCTTTTTTCCCCCAGAGATGAAGCCACTTTGTTAAATAAGGCAATGGGCAACTTATAAGGAGATTTTAATGTGTATGTTGGTTCTCGTTCATATAAATGGTCTGCTGAAAATATGTACTATGTGTCCAGATGATTTTCATCTTAGGTAATGATTGGATTTTCATCTTTGGTAACTATGGGAACTGAATGATAGTGCCAAATTAAAGTGCAAGACTGGTGCTAAAAACTTTGGCCAAACCAGTGAAACTGTGAAATCTCCATTTATTTGGAATCTGCCTGTGTGACGATCTCAGTTCAAATAGAGGACGCTGATGAGGTATCAACAGAACACATAGTGAGAGTTAGTCTGTTGCCGTATAACCATTGGTTTTCGACAGGATACTCTAAGCTTAATTCTGTGAAAGAAGAATTTATATAAGTGCATTTGGAAGGTTAGGAAGAACAAACAGATTCAAAAGTTTTGCATTTCTATTTTAGTTTTTGCTACTCAACAAACTTGATCTTGTCTGAATCTCAACCTTTTAATCTCAGATCCTTTCTCTTAAAAGCACTCCTTACTTACACTCCTCTCAACTCTTTATAAAGAAAAATTCAAACAGTGCACATATAGTCATATTTTAGCCCTAAAAGTAGAGTGATGTTTATATCACAACTTAATACTTTATGGAATTTTGAGATGACTTATTTATATGTAACAAAAGGAATCCACAACATTATCTATTTATCTGTGTCATTGGGCAAACATAAATGTATTCTAAATTTTTAAATAATGTGATGGAGTGATTAGTAGATATATAGATATAAAAGAAAAACATTATTTCTGAAAGCTTGTGGTCTTATATTTGTCAAAAGCTTTTAAATATAAATAAAAGTAGATAGGGAAACGTGGCAAATGAGTGTAATACTAATTGTTTCTGAGACTGAAGTTGCTCCGGAAGAACGCAGAGCAAATGTAGCCTTATCTTTGCATGGGAAGACGTTTGAATAGAGAATGGAAATGAGGGAGGACAGTTCAGGCCTTTGGAGTATTTGAAGAATTGCTAAAAGGGCGACTCAGAAGAGAGAAGCACCGACAATGAAGCTGAAAAGGAGCACTGAGGCTTGAAAAAGAGCACTGAGGCTTGTCATGGGGCTCTGCACAGCCTGAGGTGAGATGCAATTCCTTATGGATTTTGGGCCTGGATCCTTCACTAACTCACTGTGTGAACTGTAGTGATTCACTTAGCCTCTCTGGGCATTTGTTTCTCCTTTTTATTGAAAGGAAGGGACACTGGATTAAATATATATTAATATCTCTTTTAATACTGAAAATATATTATTCAATGCCATCGTGCAGTGACCTATAGAGAGGCGAGGAAGAGTTTTGAATTGGGAAGTAATGAGATGAAAACAGCACATGTGTGTGTGAGCTCAAGGAGAGCTTGGTGTGAAGGAGCTGTGATTCAGGGCTCAACAGTTGCTCCAACCATGCTTATTGTTTTAGCCATTGCTGAAGAGAAAATAAAAATATTTCCTCAGAGGTCACTTTTCATCACATTTTGAAATCTCGGACACTAAAGTAGCCCTGCTTCTTCCATACTTTTTTTTTCTTTGCTCTTTAGTTTTAAACTGAATGCCTGTATTCCTTGGAGGAATGAAGCCCCACTAACACACACACACAAAACCCATTTAAGGCAATTTGTTCCTGTTAGATAAAATATCAGCGTATTTCATCAGATCGCCTAATAATGTAGGGAGGAGGCAAGCGAATTAAAATGTTAATCAAGCCATATTCTGAGACTGCAATGCGCTGATCAGCCCTGCAGGCAGACCAAGAGGACACCTTCAAAACAAAGGAAGGTTTCTGCTGGATTATCAACAACCCATTCACCATACCGGAAAGGGGTAACAGGAACCAAGAGTCATTTCTTATGGCCAAAACCATGGGGGAACCTATGGATTAAAGGCTGGGTACTGCCAGCAGGCCTTTCACTACATATTCTTACCTTTTCACACTATACATACTCTTCCCCTTCCCCTTCCTCACTGTATGTCCATATCAAAGGAAATGGGAACTAAAGAATGATATATAAACTGAATTCCCCGGGGCCACTCAGGGTCCCTCCCAGTGCATTTACTCTGTCTCTCACTGTCCCTCTCAGTGTCTTTTCTCTGTCTATCTCTTTCTATCTCTTGCACTGTTCCTCTCACTCTCTGCCTCTGAGAGGAGACCACACTCTGTCTGTGGAATGTTACCCTTTTCTAATATACTTTCCTTTTGACTAACTCTGGCGTGTGTGTTGAATTCTTTCTTCACTCTCTGCCAAAGGACCTTCTTCTTGTCTCAGTATAGGGCTTGGTCTCCCCATCACGTGGGGAAATTTGCCCTGTCCTGTGGCAAAAACATTGCAAAACAAGACTGGCAAGAAACCAAACACTACTTGGAGAATTAGAGAACTCAGGTTTATTACACTGGCAGTCCCAAAGGAGCTAGCGCTCTGAAGATCTGGGCTCTGAGTTTAGGGGCAATTTTGCTTTTATATCTGGGCTGTTACAGTTGGCATGGGCTGATTGGTTGATTTGTCCTCAGCTAGTTACAGACCGTGAGAGTTGCTATGGGCTACGGGCAGTTACAGAGCACGAGATTTTCAAACAGGAATTTAGACAATACATCTGTTATCTAGACAGAACAATCAAAGGGGAGGGTGAGTCTTCAGCTGATTTCTAGATCACTCTTTCCTTAGGCCTATGCAGCAAGCATGTTTACAGAAACAGAACAAAGAGCTGATTACAAGGGTAGCTGTTTGAGTGGGAAATTCCTCTTCAGTCCTGCATCATCTTTCCACCACATTTTGAAATTTTGGACACTAAAGTAGCCCTGCTTTTTCCATACTGTTTTTTTTTTTCCTTTGTCCTTTAGTTTTAAATTGAATGCCTGTATTCCTTGGGGAAAGGTCCCACTAACACACAAAAAGTGTTTAAGACAATTTGTTCCTTTCATAAGATTGCCTCACCAAATGTTGTTCCTTTCATAAGATTGCCTCCCCAGGAGTTGCAAAAATTTGGTGAAAATCTGAAGCTGACAAAGAAAACTTCAGGGAAGTTCGAATCCAGGTAAATATCGGGATTAGAACATTAGGTCTCTTGCAAAGATATTAGTTTTAGCCATTTCTTGTCCTGAAAGTCTTTCTAACAACTCTATCAACTCTTTTTTTGCATTTTTAACACTTTTCGTTTTTCCCAGAACAGCTACTGCCTCAGTTCAGATACTGAGTAGATTGGAAGAACAGATTCTAAGGCATCAGACTCATCTTTGTCTAAGTCACATCATAGAATTTCTTGATTCTTCGTTGCTTCAAACAATTTTATTTGCCGTAAGGGTGATATAAATAGATGACCAAGTGGTATGACCATGAGACCACAGATAGAATTCAAAGCTGTCTTTTCTCTGTCACTGTCTCATGAAATAAATTGCCACCAAATTCTGTGGTTCATTAATTTCTGGTTCTGTTTTTATGTTTATATTATGTGATTTTGAAGTCCTTAACTCTAGAAAAACAAGTTATTAAATGTAATATCAGGCTGACCTCATAAATAATACCTTTTACCTGATTTCCCATTCCATGGAGAGATGGTGTAAGGTGTTGCTATGGCTGCAGGGCTTAAGGTGTTTCTCACCTTCTTTCCAACAGGGCCATATCCTTCTTGGTTTGTTTCTGCTATGCCAGCCCAGCATAGCTGCCACACCTGCCATACTTCAAGTTCAGACTCAAGACTTGTGACTCTGAACCAACCAACTGGACCAATCTCCATTGTCAGATATGATGGGTGAGTCTTGCTGTTCAAGATCTGATAGCCTGTATTCCTGGAATGATCTCTGGTGACCATTTTTCCAATCCATTTGTTAGTTCCTGCCTCAGTTTCTTTTTTTGCTGTTTTATTGCTATGCTGGAAATACACATGATATGAATGATTTCACGGAGATGCGACCTTTTCTTCATCTCCCTCTCAAGTAAAGTGAGATTCCTCTCTCCAGCCTCCTACCCGAGGCTTTAATTTTCCTCCTAAATTGGTTGAACCCAGTGGCTTATCTCCTCAGCTATCTGCTCACTCAGCTGTCCTTTCCTACTCACCAGGTCAACTTTAAACCAGTTCAAGTCAAGCCCAGTTTTGTAAACTTTTATTATAAAATAAGAATTGAAGACCATTGACACCTGGGAAGGCTTTCCCTACCAAATGTTCCCCACTAGAACGTCTCCTCTATCTCTCCTGTTCTGCTACCGAGGACCCAGCCAGTGACCCCACAGAGGCGACTATGTCCCTAGATAGTCACTAAAAGGTTATTTTATCTCTTCCTTATAGATGTTTTTTATCATATTTTAACTTCCCAATAATCAAGCATTTGTGACCATGAAAACACATGGCTGTGGCTCTATAACTGATGCAGGACAGGGCACATTTGCCCAAGTAGGGTCGGAGGACTCAAGCTCTGTACTGAGAGAAGAGGGTTCTTGGCAGAACATAAGAAAGAATTCAACACACACACCAAAGTTAGAGTCAAAAAGCAAGTTTATTAGAAAAGGGGCAACACTCCACAGAGGCAGAGAGTGAGAGGGACAGTGAGAGAGACAGAGAGGGTCCCCGATTGTTCAGGAAATTCAGTTTATATATCATTCTTTAGTTCCTGTGAGTTATAGCATAAAAATTTTCCTTTGATATGGACATACGATAAGAAAGGATAAGAGTGGGTACCATGAAAATGTCTGCTGGCAATTCCCAGCCCGCGGTTTTAGCCATAGGGAGTAAATGATTTTATTTTGTGTAAGGCAACACTTAAAAGATTCTGTTTTCCTGTTTTTCCTTCACGGTGTGGGGAAATGGGTTGTTAGCAATCCCAGCAGAAATCTTCCTTTGTTCTTCAGATTTCTTCATGGTCTGGCTACAGAACTGATTATTATATTACAATCTCTGAATATAGCTTGATTTAACATTTTAGTACTCCTCTCTACATTATAGCTACAAAGCTCCTTAGTGATTTTTTGATGAAAAATTAGTAAAATTGTGTTTGAATAAAATATGTATAAATTAAATAGTTTTATGTTGAAGATGGATCTGTCCATACAGCACACTTGGTGAGTAAATAACATAACTTTAATCTTAGAGACATAACTTTAATCCCCGATTCCATAACTTTGGTCTTGAGACCCTGATTTGGGACCTGAATCAAAATGTACTGTCACCAGCAAATAGTGCTGGGACAACAGGATATCTACTTGCAAAAGAATGAACTTGGACTCTCACCTCATACCATATACAAAAATTAACTCAAAATGGATCAACAACTTCTTATATATAACAGCCCAAATCACAAAACTCTTAGAGAAAAACTTAGGGGTAAGTCTTCATGACATTGGATTTGGCAATGGATTTTAAACATATGATCTTAAAAGGAAAAGTAGATAAATTAGACAATCAAAATTAAAAAAAATTACACATCAAAGGACATTATCAAACAACATTTGGTTTACTATCCAAAATATATATATAATATATATATTTTATATATATATATCTCCTATAACTCAACAAAAAGATAAACAACTCAATTTAAAAAATGGACAAAAATCTTGATTGAATAAACATTTCTCCAAAGAAGATATACTGATTCCCAAGAAGCATATGAGATGATCAACGTTATTAGTCATTAGGGAAATGAAAATGAAAACCACAATGAGCTAGAACTTCACACCTACTAGGATAGTTAAAATAATTTTTAAAAAGAGAATTAAGAGTTGTCAAGGATATGGAGAAATTGGGAACCTTCTACATTCATGGTGGAAATGCAAAATGGTACAGCTGCTGTGGAAAATAGCTTGGCAGTTCCTCAAAAAGTTAAATACATAATTACCATATAACTCAGCAAAGCTACTCCTAGGTATATAACTGCAATAATTGAAAACAGGGACTGAAACAGATACCTGTGTTCCAGTGTTGCAGTATTATTCACAATAGCCAAAAAGTGGAACCACCCAAGTGTCTATCAGCAGATGAATGGATAAACAAAATGTGGTATATCCATAAATGGAATATTATTCAGACATAAGAAAAAATGAAATTTGGATACACAGTACAACTTGGATGAATTATGCTGAGTAAAATAAGCCAAACCAAAAGAAAATCATTTCATTTACATGAAATACCTAAAATAGACAAATTCATAGAGACAGAAAGTAGATTAGAGGTTATTAAGGGCTTCGAGGAGGGGGAAATGGGGAGTTAATGCTAATGGGTATAGAGTTCCTTTTTGTGATAGTGGAAAAGTTTTATTAATAGATAGTGGTGATGGTTGTGACACATTATGAATACAATTAATGCCACTGAATTGCACACTTAAAAATAGTTAAAATGGCACAAGATTGGCTTTTTTGTTATACATGTTTTATCACAATAAAATTAAAAAAAATAAATCTACTCTTGGCACAATCTCAGAGGTGTCCAGTAGCATTTCACACAAAAAAGTTAGAACACAAGCACTAATGTGTACAATCATTCTCCCGTATATAGAGAGTGAGTTTGAGGTTTCCGAATAATTTAGTGTCATAATGACCTGCAGTAGCAAAAGCCTCTGAAGCTAAAACTGAGAAGCAGTATATGGTAGAAGGTAAGAATGTGGATGTGGAATCCCACAGGGTTTGGGCATCCAGCAGAACTGGCTCTTTATTCACTAAACTGGGCAAGCAGTTTACTCTTTCTGGGTTTTAGTTCATCATGTGCAGTCTGTAATAATATCCCCCTCCAGTAGGGCTGTTTTGAGGATTAAAAGTGTTAGAATGTAAATACATCCCCCATGTTGCCTGTTATGTGACAAGTGGTCAATAAGTTGAATTTATAATGCACTTGGTTTTGGTTTCTCCATTGATTCCTTCCCTTCCAGCCACCCATTAAACAATACACAAAACTTTCTTTGGGATGAATCAGTCATTTACTTTTGCAGATTTCCTACATTGTTTTTACTTCTTTCATCTCTATAATAACAAAAGAAAAAAGTCATAAAGACTCAGAAAAAAAAATGTTCTGATAGGTCTTTGGTGCTTGGGGAAGAATTATAGACCCTGCCTTTCCCTTGTTCTCCACTCTCACCTCATGCTGTACACCTCGCCCTTTCATTTCTCCTCTAATGGATTCTCATGGAACACAAAGTTGTTTATCCCTGAGCTAGGTGTGTGTGAGGGACTGGCAGAAGGGAGGATGCTAAAAATTATCTTTGTGAGTTATTACTCAGCTCTGATCTCCTGGAGTCCAGCTGGTGCTTTCTAGTCTTCATGCAACCCAAAGAAGATGGATTAAAGAAATAAGGCAGGGAAATTAGAGGCGGGTCCCTCTTTGTTCTAAACAAATTTATGTAGTGTTTGTTTCAGTATTTCAGGGGCTGAAAGGGGACAGTTGGAAAGTGTAGATATTCTGTTGAAATCTTAGTGGTGACACATGATGGGCATTTAGTTTCCTTTATACTGTATTATAGCATCTTAACACTATGCCAACTTGGCACAATACTGGAGGTTGAGGCTGAGATGCGGTATAAATGCTGAATTAATTAATAATAATCAGCGATACTGTGATGGATTCCATGTGACACTGAGGTCTTTGGCAGAAACTTGGTTGTGTGCAGTTTTTCACAGCACTTACAGATTAGTCTTCAAACAATATTGCCTGAGTTTGTGCCCTAGAAACCCACTCCTGTGGTTCCCAACATTTCCAAAGGGAAAATTATAGAGCAGTAATATAGCTAAAAGGAACTTGAACCAATAGAGGCTGAGATCTGATGGGCTATTATTTTCCTATGCTCTACTTATCCAGAAATCTCACCTCAAGGAAGGTAGGAAAAAATCCCAAAGGTGAAAGCTTGCCCGACAGGACAGTACCAGAGGTTTCAGGAAGAGTCACTCCTCTTGCTGCATCTTAGACATACTTCCCCCTCTCTAGTCTGCAATTTGCATTGTCCAGGAGATCCTATGTTCATGCCCAAAGATGCTGGATAAATGACAGGCAGACATGTTTGCATAATCTCCGTTACCTTTACCATAGTTCGATGTAATTTCCCCAAATGTTTCATTTATTTTATTTCAGAGACTGTGACAGTCAGGACTTGAAGTACAAGCCTGCATCTGTAATCCATTTATGAACGCTCTCCAGTGCAATCGTGAAGAGAGAGGGGAAAAAAAAAGTTGGGGGTAGGAATTATTTGGAGTTAAAAAAAAGCATTGAAAAACAAGCAGAGGGGAGTAAGAGCACATCTGTTTTCGTAAGAAATCATGGAACCTGGCCCTTTTTCAGTGGGGTATTTTACTACCACATGGCTTTAATCCTACATCTGGGCCTGTTGTTTTATGAAATATTTCCCACAGATGATGTCAATTATAATTTTTGTCCCGGTCGTCAATTTACGGACTCTTGGAATAAGACAAAATGAAACAACCAGAAAAAGAACAACTTATGTGGTCTACTCTCTGACAAAATTATAGCTGTGTGATACACATCTAAAATCAATAACTCTGCTAATGATTAGCAGAACACATTGCTTGGTTTATGAGCAGAGATGAGGCCCACACTGTGCACATGTTTGGCACTGGATTGCATTTTTTGTTTGCTGTGTATTTACCAGCAGATGTTCAGCTGTTGAATGCTTCTTCTATGAGCCAGTAGTAGGCCCGTGTCTGTGCAACATTTATAAGTCATCTGCCAGCAATACAGGTGGAATGCTTTCATGCAGCCTTTTTGGGTTCCTTCTGCAGTGATGATCTATCCGAGAAATCAAGAATAATTCTTTATAGAGTTATATGGCTATTAAGATGTGGAACTCTGCTCTTCTGTGTAAAGTTGAATAAATTTGGATTTCGGCATATGGAATTGGAATCTCTTTTCAGAATCACTTTGAAAGAACCATTGTGGCGTTTAACTTTAACAGCTGGTCTGCGGGTGAAAGGTTTTTGCTGAGAAACAAAGAAACTCCATTCGTCCTGAGTAGACCAAAGTTTTGACACTAGCAGTTTCTCTCTTTACTTACACTGACTCTTTTAATGCAAAGAGATAAACCAGATTCTTTAGAATCATTTCATAACCACAGATTATATAAGTAATAAGAAGCAACATAGTTGAGTGCTTTAAAATTCTTGGGGAGTGAAACTGTGTCGAGGGGATTCTGCCACTTTAGTGTTCTGGCTATTGAAAGTTTTTAAAACGAGAGGGAAAAAACGGGAAAAAGAGATCCAGAATAGTCTATATCCTCATGATTCCTTTATTGTGTGTGCATGTGCTATATTTTTGATATAATTATATGAATTTAATTTTAGAAATTCAAAAGATAAATGAGCTAAAATTTAATAGCATTTAATATTGATGAATGAGAATTTACATACATAAATGATTTCTTTTTTTAATGGAATAAAATGATACCTCTATTTTCTCATGAATTTCCTTGTTGAGTAGTTTCTCCTTATGATCCCTGCTCTCCCAGCTTCTCACAGGATTCCCTACTTTATCCACCATTGTCCTAGGTCTGAAGTTCTAGAAGTGGAAAAGTCTGAGGCTGAGATTCAGGTGCACGTGATTTATTATAGAAGTGTCCTCAGGGGAAAGGGCCTGAGGGAAGCAGGATGGCCAGGGAAGGGAGGCTGAGCAAAGAGGTCCTCTAATGTGGAGTCTGGCTTCCACCCGATCCCATAGGAAGCTCTGGAGTATCAACTGCACCACACCTTTGGCCCCACCTTGAGGCAACAGGGCAATGCAGTCATGCAAGTAATCTCCTGGCAAAGTGGCTACTGCTTGGCCAAATGTAATCCTCTAGAGAAAGAGAGTTATGAGCCTTTAGCAGCTGATTTGGACAGCCACTGGAGGAAGGGTGCAGGACCTCTAAAGGGGGTTGGGGTGGGGCACCAGTAGTGTCCAGTTCAATAACTTACTGTGGTTTGTATGAGAGAAAAGATAGTCCAAAAACAAATCTATTGAAAGAAACTTTGTCCTCATTGCCCAAGTCCAGAGGCATTTGATTAGAATTATCCAAATATGTTACTGTTCGATAATATAGTAAGTGTTAAATTCTCGGTTTCTCCTCCTCTGTCTTCTTTCCAAATATTTCCCCAGTATTGACTACTGTGAAATGATCTAACCTGGCACCAGACCCAGGAGACATAGATGGAGTTGCCCCCAGGCTTAAGGGGATGAGTCTGATAGCCCACATACAAACAGATCTTTTCAACGCTATTAAACATTAAATTGTTCTGGCTTGTAGCGTGGGTTCTCTTCAATTATCAGAGCCCCTTCATCTAAAGCCAGGTTCTGGTTTGTTGTGAGAAGGAGGGTATAAAATGATGGCCTCACATAATCCTTCACAAAGACAATGCCAAGTGTAGCTAACTCAGAATTATCTGCTTGATATCACTTCAAGAGAAGAATGATATGGACCCCTCTTTGCTAGAATTTTCAACTCCAGATCTCTTTCTATGATTTAAGGCTCTGTTGCCTCAACAGTACTCATTTAAATAGAAATGTCTTGGGCAGAATTACAGCACCAAAGTAGGCAAAGTGGAAAAAAAAACTGTAGGATTCCAGAACTTGAGCATTATTCTCAATTCCTGAAAAGGGGGAAATTTTTGTATTTCTTTATATGTTTATTTATTATTTAAACTTAAGAACTGAGCTTATTATATTTCAAAAATTTAGTTTATTATAGCTTGTCTTATATTGCAATTATGAGAAGAAAATATCTGTCCCCCACTTATTTTATACTACCCAAATTATCAAAAAAATTGTCTGCATTTATTTTCTTCTCTCTTTGGCCATTCTCTCACTCATTCCTTCACTTAACATTTTATATTTATCACTTATTCAGTAGATATTTGACAAACATTGCAATAAGTACTGTGAGTAAATATCTCAATCAAGTGTGAGAAATAGCTTCCAAGCAGATAATCACAACATAATATAACAAAGCTACAATGCAGCTTGGTATAGAATCCTTGAGAAGAAGAATAGGGAGCACTGCTAAGGCAGACAACACTCACATTAGGAAGGCAGAAACATCATGTGCAAAGGCTTAGAAACATGAAAATGATCAATACAACTGGATGCAGTGAGGAGGAGGCAGGAAATAAAAGAATAGATTAGGAACAAGGTCTTTTCAAGGGACAGAGGCATAAAGACTTTCTTCTACAGGAAATGGGGAACAGTAAAGGCATGTAAGTCAATTGGTTTTCAGGATGACACCTCTTAAGTTCTTTCTCCAGTCACCTGGGGTCAGCAAACTTGAAGAATAAAGTTTTATTGAACACAACCACACCCATTCATTTTCAAGTTGTGTGCCTGCTCTCTTAATAGAACAACAGAGTTGAGTCCTTATGACAGAAACCACATGATTCACAAAGCTGAAAATATGTACTATTTGGACCTTTACAGAAAAAGGTGTGTAGACCCCTGCACTAGAGGAGAAAGAGATTTGGTTGCTGAGAAACCAAATCCCAGCTTCTGCAATGGCTGTTGACGTGGAGAATGAGTACCTGACCCAGGGACCTAGTGTAAAGGTTGAGGGGAGATGCCTGCCATATTTGGAAGTTATTTCTATGATCGAATTTAAAATCCTTGTTGATCGATTAACTATGAGAAGTGAGGGAGTTAGGCTAAGTGTAATTTCCAGATTTCAACTTGCACAATGACTTGAGTAGTTGATTGTGATAGTAAATGAAGAAAAAGGAACAAATAGGTGAGAAGGGAGGAAAATAGATAATCATATAATTTTGGACATGTTAAGAATGCAGTGCTGATGAAATACTCCAGGACTGATCTCTAGTTGGCAGTTGGAAAAAACGAATGAGAAGAGATACAGATTTGGGTTCTGCTGAGTTTCCTTTGTTATGTGAGTGCTAGCTGCCTGACTTTATTGTAGCTTTGTTATATTATGTCATAAGTATCTGCTTGGAAGCTATTTCTCAAACTTGGCTTTGAACTATTTACTCACAGCACTTAATGCAGTGCTTGTCAAACATCTATGGAAGAATATTCTACCATCTCCCAGCTGTGATCTTATGGTATATCCTCATCCATCTCCTCAGCTTTAATTACAATAACATCAGTGATTCAGAAATATGTATTTCTAGCCAGACTTCACCTCTCTACGACATCTGTCATTTTTCAATGCCCCAAACCTTTTGAACACCTCCTCCCCTTTCCATTATCATTATTCTTCCTTTTGTCAACCCTGCCTTCCTAAGGTAGAATTCCAAACCAACATTTCCTGTGTCTCCATGCTGCTTGCCATCCCTTAGAACATTGAATGTGTTCTCTAGGCCTTCATAATTAACCTATAGACCTGTTGAACCTTGCCATGTATAAGTTCACACAGGTTAATACTGAATATAAACTAAAATTAGAATGAGAATTGTATTCTTTTTTTTTTTTGGCTGTAATTTATGCAATTGCTTTTTTGTGATTTTTAGAAAAGGAAGCACCTGTGTTACTTTATACTGTAAAATTTTCTTAAACAAAATTTGGTGAATGTCACTAGTCCACCTCACATTTTGTTTATGATTCTAAATTGTCTTAAGTTGTATCTACAGTGTGTTCTTATCCTTCCATTTAATTTGGTGAATATATTAAAATTTTCTCACACCCAAAAGTTTAGTCTTCTTTAAACTTATTTTTGGTATGCTCATAAATGGAATGAGCTCCCTCTGACAACATCCAAGAAAAGCTGGAAGTACACATATCACAGGTTGAATGGCTCCAAGATTCTATCTTGGCATAACAATCTATAAAACAAAAATCACTATTCCCATTGGAGAATATATATATATATATATATTTTATAGACATGCGGTCGGGTCCCACCACATAGATCCTTCCTTATGGCATTT
Organism: Pteropus medius; assembly: GCF_902729225.1. Taxonomy (NCBI): domain Eukaryota; kingdom Metazoa; phylum Chordata; class Mammalia; order Chiroptera; family Pteropodidae; genus Pteropus; species Pteropus medius. The sequence goes on from NW_024342471.1 coordinate 612,172, forward strand.
GAAGGTGCATGGGAATATTGTAAGGTTGTACAGTTTTGCTAAACAAAGTGATGGACCAGCTATGACAGAGGTTCTGATGTTCAGCCTCTGACTGGGTAGATATTAAACAATCAGTAATGGAAACCGTGGGATTTTTATTTTTAGAAATTTCCTCTGGCTGGGTATCTCTTAACTAAGTGGTATTCAAGGTTAGTATCCTGACTTCCAGAAATCCTGGCAATTCATTAAAGCCCAGGTAGTAAGAGTCTTTTCTTTAAACTAGCTAGAGTGGTTTCTGTTACCTATAACTGATACAAGCCCCAAATTTATTCTCCAACCTTTTTAATGCCACAGTTTAGTCTCATTCTTTGTGCCCCAGCTATACTCAATGTCTTACCATTCTTCAGACTTCTCATTCTGACCACCATTGAACTTTCGTGCTTGCTCTTTCATCTTCTTGGAATAGTTTTCTCTAGTCTTACCGCGTATTCCCAAACCCAATGTATTGTTCATATATGCTATTGTTATACACCTCACCTCAGTCATTACTTATTCAGAGATTTGTCTGATTGCCCTGACTACATCAAATTTCCCTATGAAGATCTTTCATGTACCGATGTTATTTATCTCAGTTGTAATCTGCATTCATATTGGATTAATGACTTTCAGTCTTCTATACTGTAAACTGTATGGAAGCAATGCTCACCCAATTTATCTCCAGAATTTAAAATAATACCTGGCACACATAGTTGCTTCATAAATATTGGTTGTTTTGATGATTGGTAAAGAATTATAAGCAGTGCAAATAATTGCCATTGCTCCAAGCTTCTGTTACTTTATTCTTTGGAAAGCATTCGAGAACCTCTTATTCTTATTTTACAAATAATTTTATATATATTTATATTTGTATATGTACATGAACTTAGTAAAACTGTTGTTCAAATTTCAGCAGTTTAGAAGCTTTAGTATTTTTAGGTATTCCAGAAATTCACATCTATTCATTCCCTCTCTAGTCGAGAGTATTAGGCTACAGGATTTGAAATCACAGGGAGTTGAGAAAGGTTTATAAGTATATGTCATCCTCCTCCAAGGTTTTACTTCAGAAAGATATATCTATATCTCGAGGTAGTATGCAGGAAGAATTAAGAAGAGGTAATCATGGTAACCTACTATGGCCCGAAGAAAGGAGAGGATGTAAATTCTAAAAAGCTAATGATTAAAGTCTAGGCCATTGGAGAATAGGGGTATTATTACCAGAATTATAGAATAAACATTAAGCATGTGGATAACATTTGTCTTTCACTTTATAAGCTGTACTCGTTGCTTCTTTTTTTTTTTTCCCCAGAAGTGTAACATAAGAATCAGAGAAGTCATCACATGTCCAATGGTGGACAGCAAAAAAGATGGGAGTCAGGATACAAACCCAGTATTCTGATCCTAAATTCTACATCATTTCAGCTGCCCCATGTACCTTGGAAGAGAAAAATGGTTTGGAGGAAAAGAAGTGGTACTGACTTGGAGGCAAATACAAGGGATTTCATTGTAGACATGGTAAGTTTGAAGCAAGAAAATATTATCTTAAAAATGACCAGCAGTTTCTCTAAAATATTTATGAAATGTATCATTTATTTGGAGGAAACACTCATGGTGATTGATTCAATTTATAAAGAAAAACAAATTTTAATACAAATAGTCACTTTCTGATTTATCTGCTTGGTGATTTGCATTGACTAACCCTGAAGACACCTGTATTTGTATTATATTACAGTCACATTCTTGTACCCCTTAAATAAAAATTAATTTGTACAATGCTGTCTTATCTTGTAGAGTCCCATCTCTTACACTGCAATACTGTCAAAGAATAACCTGAACATATTAAGCTGTGTATATATTTTATATCTCGGGTTTTACTACTACTATTCTCTTGGTCTAGAAGAGTCTGTACAGATAGAAGAGAGTTTATCTTTATCTTAGAGATCTAGTTTATCTTTCCACTTTTCTATATTTGTATAACAAAAAGTGTCCAAATGAGTGACTCAAGTTTGAAGCCAGAGAGATGCTTGTCAATGGGATTTAGCTCTAAGAGGCAAAAGTAAAAAGAAAAGAAGAAAGAAAGGAAGAAAGACTTTTCAGTTAACATTAAAACTGTCCCAAGAGATCAGGTGACGTACAGTTCATTTCACTGAAATTAGTAAAATTTAAGCCAGGAACATTTAATTATATTCAAGAAATAAAGTGATGCACCTGAGGTGACCCCGAACATTGTTCTATAAAAAGTAACAACAATTAGTATTACAAATAGTATTTAATTAATCTTTATTGTCGTTAATATACCTTTCAGAAGTAGACAGAATTCCACCCAGAACGTCTAGAGTTAGAGAATTTTGGGATACTTGTATCTATGACAGTAGGAGATAAGGCAAAATGAAAATTATATTCTGCCTTATGCACACATCCTTTTATTAAGAGAGGGCCAATTTGGCTATAATTGGGATTTGTCTTGAATTATTTACCAAATGCCTTGGAGTTTGCAAACCCAAAACCTAGTTTTGTTGAGTGTTTTTCTCTCAATTTTTAAACCCAAGTGATTCCTAAGGAAATTTAATCCATATGTTACAGAATCATTTACACTTAACTCATCAAAATGTTTTGTAAGGGCTATTTGATGTCCAAGATGTCTTTAAAAACCATTCGTCTTAGAAACAGGAAATTGTTTGTTTTGCTTTTTGTTTTATTTTGTTTTGTTTTGCTTTGTTTTGTTTCTTTTCTAAGAGTAAACAGCCTAGGAACACAGAAAGACTGAGACCAAGTTCAAGATTTTTAATGTTTAGAATTAAGCAAATTCTGTACACACAAAATAACACATTCTTAAAGTTATAATTTTAGCATAGCTGATACTCGGGATTCCTATTAGTTGATTAATACCAAATAAGTGTTCAATTATTTTTCTAGGAAAATATAAAAAGCAAAGCTATCTTTAAAAGATATAGGAAATATTGGTATATTAATAACCATATAAGGAATTAAAATATAGTCAATTATTTTTCCCTAATAAAGGCATCATGCCTTATTGGTTTTATAAAAGAGTTCTTTTAAACTCTAAATAATAAAGTAGCAAAAATATATACAAGCAATTTATAGGAGAACTATAAATGACTAATATGCATATGACAAATTATTCAACTGCACTAATATTCAGTAACAATTTTTTGTGTGTTTTTGGCTGTTGTCTAGAGAAATTGGAAATGTTATATGATGGTAGTAGAACCATAAGTTGGTAAAGTCTTTATCAAAGGGAATTTTGCATTATTAAATTAAAAAACAATATGCAAGCTCCTTGATCCATTAACCTCACTTCTGGCTGTCCAACCTAGAGAAACGTCTCCACGAATACAAAAAGTACTTCAAAAAATATGCATTGCAACATTGTTTAACAGAGTGAAATGATGTATTTTTGTAATATAATTACCATAAAGACAGCAGAAGCAAAATTATTTAAGAGATCAAACCAGTAGGGGTCTAAAAAATAAGGAAGGCAGAGAATTCTGGAAGGGATTTGTCACGAAATGCTGACTATCAGCAGAGATTTTTATCATGGTTCTGGGGAAAAGAGTTCTCTCCATATAAAAGCTTGAAATTGCACTGAGTTGGAAAGATCAGAAGAAACACCACTCCCTCCAGCAGTCCTGGTAGGTTCATTTGGCACATGTGACCCCTCCAAGCAGGTGTCCTCCAGTTACAAACGGGTCTTAAATGACTTGATGATAGGGTGCTCCTTGTCTACTAGATGGTGGCTCACACACTAGAAAAATCTCTTCTTTTCTCTCCTGAACCTTATGCTGACTCATCCTAGAAGAATGAATAATGGAAATCATTGTAGTCTCTGTTGGATCTCTGGGAGAGGCACCAGCTCTTAACAGTATCTGGGAATTTACAAGCTTGTACTTTCAGCATCTGCTACCTGCAGATGGCATTGGCAGTCCTTTGGATCAAGGACCACTGAAGCTTTGCTAATGTCTTTCTACCACAAAGACTTAAAATATGACCAAGAATCACTATACATAGTTACAGAATTTTTTTCTTGTGATAAGAACTTTTAAGACCTACTCTTTAGCAACTTTCAAACATACAATAGAGTATTAACTATAGCCACCATGTTGTACATTATATCACCCATGACTTATTTATATTATAACTGGAAGTTTGTTTCTTTTGTCTCCCTTCACCCATTTTGCCCACCCCCAAACCCCCACCTCTCGCAACTACCAATCTACAAACTTGGCTTTTCTTTTCTTTTTATAGTCTTTTTTTATTTTTTGATACTTTTTAAAAAAAATTATTAGAATCACATTGATCAACAAAATCCAATGTTTAAAGTGTATAATTCAACAGTATGTTGTATATATACTGCATTGTGTGTTCACCACTCAGAATTAGATTTCTTTCTGTCAACAATTTTTTTTTTTAGATTCCATATGTAAGTGAGATCATACAATATTTTTCTTTCTCTGAATTATTTTACTTAGCATAATGCCATCAAGGTCCACCCATGTTTTTGCAAATAGCAAGATTTCATTCCTTCCTATAGATGAATACTATTCCATATATATTGTCACATTTTCTTCATCCATTCATCATTCATCAGTAGATACTTAGGTTGTTTCCATATTTTGACTATTGTAAATGATGCTGTAATGAACATAGGGGTGCATGTAGCTTTTCAAATTAGTGTTTTCATTTTCTTTGGATAAGTACCAAGAAGCGGAATAGCTGATCGTATGATACTTCTATTTGTAATTTTTTGAGGAACCTTCATACTATTTTCCACAGTGGCTGCATCAATTTACATTCCTACTCACAGTTCCTTTTTCTCTACATTCTCTCCAACACTCATTATTTCTTGACTTTTTGATAATAACCATTCTAACATTGTAGCTTTGATTAGCATTTCCCTGATGATTTGTGATATTGAGCATATTTTTATGTACTTGTTGGTCTCTGGATCAGCTTTTATAGTTTCGTGACAATTATCATTATCGATAATTATATTGAGTGTTTATTTGTTTATTATCTGTCTCTCACTCCCTCCAAAAAGAGTTCTTGAAGATGGGGCATTATTTCTTTTGTATTCCCATCATCTAGAACCATGAGTGGCACCTGGTATATATTTAATAAATTGTTCCTTAGTGAATGAACAACTGAAAGAAGTATTATTACACAATATTAGTTAACAGTTAAAAAAGAATAAGGTAGGTTTATACATTCTGATATAAAAATGTTTCCAAACCATATTTTAAGTATAAAAGAACAAGTTTTATAAAAGTATATATATTAAAATACACACATTAAAATATAGGATTGTACCCATATGGTGTCACTGGGTGTAAAGTACAGTGGAAAGATATAATTTAGTATGAGTGCCAGAGACCTTAACTATAGTGCTAAAATTATAACTGATTGATTTTATAGAAGGGTTATTTTATTTAAATGTTACTTAAATTACAGCCATGAAATTTTATTATAATTTGCATTCCACCCAATGTTTACTTTTTTTTAAGTTAATTAATTAATTTTTTATGATGACATTGGTTGACAAAATCCAATAAATTTCAGCTGTACATTTTAACAGTAAGGCGTATAAATATTTACATTGTGTGTTCACCTCCCTTAGTAAGATTTCTTTCTGTCGCCACATATTTGACCCCTTTTACCCTGTCTATCCCCCCCTCCTCCCTCCGTTCTGGTAACCACTGGTATTTTGTCCATGTCCATGAGTCTCTGTTTGTTTGTCCTGTTCCTTTGTTGCTTTTAGGGTTATATCCCACATATAAGTGATATCATGTGATTTTCAACTTTTTCTGTCTGGCTTATTTGGCTTAGCATGATTATCTTGAGGTCCATCCATGTTGTTACAAATGGCAGTATTTCATCTCTTCTTATAGCTGAGTAATAGTCCATTGTATATATGTACCACTGTGGTACAACGCTTACTTTTGTAGGTATATCACCAGTATTAATTCCCTCAAGAAGGTGACATTTATATGTATGCTGTTTCCTCCACATTCTTATCTATTTCTTTACAATGAAATGATCTTCCAGACAGCTCGGCTGTCTATTTTTTCCTTTTACTTTTATACAGTAAAATTCTAGCTATTTATGTGCTAACAGCAGCCTTTCTTAAACCTAAAGTCCTAACACTTATTGATCTGGAAAATTTGACTATGTTTGTTCATTTACTTGTTGCTGAGAACCTGCTGTGTATCAAACAATAAATTTCTTCCCCTCAAAGATTCCCAGCCTAAGGTGTTTCCCAAATGACCTTTTACCTAACTTTTCTAGTTGGTCAGGATTTACCATATTAATAAATATTTAGATGATGCTTTTAAATATCAATCAGAAGTCAATAAGGAAGGTACCCCAGTTTTGCAGAGACTGACCATAAAATACAAAGAGGTGGTGACTTGTCCATCTATGCATAGATATTTAGACAAAGAGCTAGAACAAGAATTCAGATCTTCAAAGATAATTTGCTTAACTGACTAAGTCTGTGTAAAATAATGGGGCTAGTCAAAATTATTATAAATGTCCTATATAAGTTATCTATTTATTACCTCAGTAATGATGGATACCTGACAACATGAAGCCTCAATGTTATGTATTGTTCACACTTATAGACATAGCTAGGCGGTTCTGCTGATCTTGGCTGGACTCACTCATGTCTGGGGATTGCTGGCTGTCGGCTAGTCTAGGCTGGTTTTGGCTGAGGGGACTGGGATGACTCAGCTCTCCCCGTCATGTCCCTCATCCTTGAGCAGGCTAGCCTGGGCATGTTCTTCGTGTGGTGACAGAAGCAAAAGGGAGAGAGGGAGAAAGATCAAGCTCAGTTTCACAAGTGCTTTTTCAGACTCTGCTTGTGTCATGCTTGTTAACATCTCATTGGTCAAATCAAGTCTCACGGACACCATCAGATTTGAGGTGGGAGGGCCCTAAAAGGTAACATGAAAAAGTGAATATAGGAAGGAATTAAGACTTGACCATTTTTTGCAATCTATCATAGATCTCTTCAAGTATTGGAATATTACGATTAGACTAATATTTAATTGAAACATTTTGTTTCCTACTTTTAATTTGCACACACACACTCACACATACACCCGCCCCCCCAAGAAATTGGGCCAAGATATACTTGTGTGAAATGGAAATTAAAAAAACAAAATGGTCTTTCATTTTTTTCCCAGCACTGTTCTCAAACCTCATGCTTTTATAGTTCAGTTTTGAAGCATTTCCATCAATTTATGAGCATGAATCTGTTTTTTCCCCCTAGAAATTCCTGTTTTGTTTGTTTTTGATTGTTTTTCAATAATCAATATGCTTTGCAATGATTTACATAATGATTTGTATCATTTGATAGCTGAATTCCCAACTGTTCCTAATTGTTACACTATCTTAATTAACCGATTGCTCATTCAAATTAATGTATTGAAAAGAGGAGGAATAAAAGGGGAATGAGGTTCAGGAAACATAAAAATGGATTTAACATGGGGTAAAAACCAATCAGGAACTGAATGATAAAAAATGGACTTTTATCTCTTTATTTTATAATCCTACAAATTTTGCCAATAAAGAATACTGAACCATACATATGCCTACACACAAATGCATTTAAAAAAATATCACAGCAAGCTTCCTATTGTGTCAACTTTACCAATCAGTTCACCTGTTATACTAATATTAACCTTGATCTCACTATGTAGAGAAAGGCTGATTATTAACTTTGATCTCATTAGGTAATACTTTGTCTATTTGGAAAGCCCTTCTCCATCCTCTGCTCAGTCAGTTCCTTTATAATCCATATCAGTGGGCTCATCTTGCACTTCACAAAGATTGTTCTGCTAAACAATAGCTCTGCCTTTGTTAAATAAACTTGGAATAAGCTGCAAACTATGTCTACCACTTGGAAATTTACAGCGACATTACCAAAATAAAGATTCTTAAAAGTCCTGCAATAAACCTTTATTTAATTTAGTTTCATAAACATTTTAAAATCTATTTGATATGCATATGTTTTTCAAGGAGCAACTATTGTCATGTCAATAGAAATTTTTTTTTTTTTTCACAGAATGCTTTGTGGAAAATGCTGCTCTCTAAAAATCAAAGTTTTTATTCTTTTTCACAAAAATATGCGGGGAAATAGAATTTTTAAAGCACATCTTTCACGTAGAACTTCTATGTGCGATAGATCTTTTTCTGCTGTAAATTAGAAAAGCAAAAATTCTATATGTTAAGCAAAATCTTATCAGTGAATAAAATGTCCTGTGACCAAGTTTATACAGTTGGCTCTTAGTATCTGTGGGTTCCCACATGTGCAGATTCAACCAAGGATCAAAAATATTATAAAAGGGTTACATTGTTGCTGACATGTACTAAGTAGTTAGGCCTATGATGGTTGCATCTGTACTGAACATGTACAGATTTTTTTTCTTGTCATTATTTCCCAAATAATTCAGAATAATAACTATTCATATAACATTTACTTTGTATTAGGTATTATAAGTAATGTAGAGATGATTTAAGGTACACGCATAGTTGGAGAAATTGCGGTTCAGTTCCAGACCACCGCAATAAAGCAAATATCACAATTAAGGGAGTCATATGAATTATTTTGGTTTCCCAGTTCATATAAAAGTTATATTTACACTATACTATAGTCTATTATGTGTGCAATAGCATTATGTCTAAAAATAAGACATACCTTAATTAAAAATACATTACTGCTACAAAATGCTAACCATCGTCTAAGCCTCTTGTGAGTTGTATTCTTTTTGCTTGTGGAGGGTCTTGCCTTGATGTTAATAAAAACGCAAGATCTGTGGAGCACAATAAAACACAGTGGAATAAAACAAGGTACACCTGTATACAGAAGGATGTAGGTATGTTGTGTGCAAACATTCTGCCATTTTATAAAAGGGACTTGAGCATCCGCAGATTTTGGTATCCTAGGGGATCCTGGAACGAATCCCCCACAGATACGGAAGGGTGATTGTGTTGGAACCCAGAGAATACGAGTGGAGTACCTGAGATGTTATTTGCTCTCCAGAGTTCCCCAGCATCTCAGGTTGTGTCTGAAATATCAAACACTTGCTTGGCTTCTTCCCCTTCCGTGTACTACTCCCTTCAGTCCCTTAGTAGTTTCTCTTGGGAGCTCTTCCTTAATAAATCGCATGCACACAAATCCTAGGCTCAGAGACTGTTTCTGGGAGAATGTGGACTATGACAGAGGATCATTATGAAAGCCAAAACTATTGAAGAGCAATGTTAGCTGACTCTGACAAGGAGATCTGTTACTGACACCCAATATATACATGTGTGCACATTTCATATTAGTTCATCTTCAATGTTTTGGTTCAATTATTGAGTGAATATTAAACATCACCACCCAGAAAATGGCTGATAGGATATCTAGGGATTTAGAGTCTATTAGGGAATTTATAGTATTTCTAATTGAACATAAATCTCATGAAAGAATAATAATAATAATATAAAACGATCACTTATTTGCTATGGATTCTAGTATGGGTGGTCTTGGAATTGTGATTTTGAACTTTAGTCCTTTTCTATCTTCCTTTCTTTCAACCTGTGTGGCCCACCTTGTGAGGCCTTAATACCAAACCTAATTATAAAATATTGGAAAGGGGGATTTGGTTTTAATATGCTTTCAAATAAAGAACAGTGATGAGGAGAACCAAGCACTTGATCAATGGGACCTCTCAGCCCATTCTCAGATATTTCATTAAAAAGAAAAATGATTCTAAAGAACATTGCCTCCAGAAGTCAGGATGAGCCACTGCATGTGCCATAATGTAGAAGTCATGTGGACACTTGGAGTAGCTGCTCGAGACAATTAGCACCTCACGCATTGATGTGGTCATCAAATACACCTGACTTATTGGAAGAGGGTGGCTACTGTATTAAAGGAAATTGCCATACAAATTGGTAAGCTTGGAATTTAAGTAGCAGATCATCCCTGGATCATCTGTTTTTTGAGGAATGAAACTGGTGAGCATAGGTCATGTGGACCAGCACACGCACAGTGCTCTGGGGCCCAGGAGCAGATCCTGTGTTGTGAGAACTGCTATCCAAAGCCACTTAAAATTTAATCTTCAAAAAAAGGCAGCCTGAGGTGTGAACTTAAAAACAATCATTTAAACACAGACATGGAGCAGCCTGAGGTGTGAACTTAAAAGCAATCATTTAAACACAGACATTTCCTCAATGTTCACCTATGTCCTTAAGTCTATTTTATACTGTCTTCTTAGTCCATCATGTTTTATTTCTTTCAGCAGAAGATTTAATAAAACAAACACGAAATGCCAAAAATTAATCTTGGCACATCACAAGGGGTTTCTGTGTTCAACACCTGGAATCAATTCATTACTAGAGGTAAAGAGTTAAAAAGTTAAAAAACAATAATTTAAAAAGCTCTCAAGGTCTCACACCTACAAGACCCACCCCACAAAGTAAATGCTAAGAAAACATCTTTTTTTTTTTTTAAAGAAAAGAAGTGATGAATTATAACTACACCCAAAATTATGGATGCAAATCACATATATAATGAATAAGATGATATAAGGAGTACATTCTTTATGATTCCATATATGTAAAGTTCAGAAACAGGTCAAAGTAATCTATGGTGTTAGAAGTCAGAATGACGCAGGACGGGACAGATTTCCCCCAGTTGGTGGGGAGACCAAGCCCTGCACCGAGAGAAGAAGAGGGTCCTTTGGCGGAGAGTGTGGAAAGAATTCAACACACACGCCAAAGTTAGAGTCAAAAGGAAAGTTTATTAGAAAAAGGGTAACACTCCACAGACAGAGTGTGGTCTCCTCTCAGAAGCAGAGAGTGAGAGGGACAGTGAGAGACAGAGAGAGACAGAGTAAAAGCACAAAGAAGGACCCTCAGGGAATTCAGTTTATCTGTCATTCTTTAGTTCCCATTTCCTTTGAAATGGACATATAGTGAAGAAGGGGAAGAGTATGGAGCATGAAAAGGTAAGAATATGTAGAGCGAAAGGCCTGCTGGCAGTTCATAGCCTTTAATACATATGTTCCCCATGGTTTTAGCCATAGAGATTGACTCTTGGTTCCTGCTTCCCTTCACAGGTGCAGGATGGGCTGTTAGTAATCCAGCAGAAATCTTCTTTTGTTCTGAAGATGTCCTGGCCTGGTTGCAGGGCTGATCAACAGATTACAGTCTCTGATTGTGGCTTGATTATCATTTTAATCCTCTTTCCTCCTCTCTACATTAAGAATACCCTTGGCAGGGGCAGTTAACTAGAAATAAGCATAAGGAGTACTTCTGAGATGCTTATAACTTTCTCTTTTTTATTATGGTTGCTGGATAGCAGAAGTATGTACTTCATGAGAATTCATTCATCTGTATAGTTACAATTTGTGCATTTTTCTTTAGTTTGTTATGAAATGTTAAAAAAATTATTGTATTTGAGCGAACCCTCAAGGATAGTGTTTGTTCTTCACCTACATCAGCAGAAGATTTACCTGGCGTTTATTAAAGGAAGATTATTGGGTCCACAACAGGTTTGTTGAATCAGATTCTCTGGGGATAGAGTGTACAAACCTGAATTATTAACCATCTTTTGGGGCAATTTTTGGCACACCAACGTTTGAGAACTCAGTGATGCTTATTTAGTTGAACTCCAAAGAAATGATTAAACCTAAGTCTTTTTTATGGTAGGTCTGAAAATATAGTCATGGAAATATATGATAGAGCAGAGTATGGGCTAAGTATAGTAAACTGGGGAAAATTTAACTGGGGAAAATTTAGCAAGGCCTGTTCATTCAGATGTCTCTCCCTGTCACTTGGTCTTCAAATATAAAATTGCTCCTTTCCTCTGGATAGAGGGTGTGTGGGGGGGCACTTCTCACATGAAGGTTTTATGACCTACTTTGAGGGTAGGTCAAAAAACGCATATGCCATTTCTCAAATTTCTTCAGCTTGAAATATTTGGTATGGCAAAGTGCAATATTTTGGGGGTAATGTGTCCTGAACCCTATCTAACCTGCGAGATAGCTTCCAAGGCCACATGGTCCTGCATCTGGGCTGTGTCCCTTTCCTTGTATCTTTCTGAACTGCTACTTACAGTGTTGACAATTGTCAGAGATGCTCTACTCTCCCCTCCTCCATCAGATCCTTTAGTCAGTGGTATTTACAAAACAAAGGTGGTAACTTTTATAGGGTAACTGCTTTCCTCACTGAGAAAAGTGGTGAGTAATGAGAATTTGATCTTTATAATATCCTGCTTTGTTATTTAAGTAGATTCTTGAAGAGGATCCAGGGTAAGCCATGGGCTTTAATGGGACAGTTGGGCAGTTGGAAGTGGGGGTAACAGGAAATGGTACCCAGGGCCTCTGGTATTTTCACTTAAACAGCAAAAGGAAGTGTTGATAAGAAGAGGCCCTTTCTTTGTTTTGCCATGCTCCAAGCATTGCATCACCATCTCCAGAAGCTGCTGCCTTATCTGTGCCAGATGAGAATTTGGGCAGGGGCACAAATTAGTGCCAGGAATGGGTGCGCTGGGAGCATGCACTGTAAGTACTGTGAGTATAAATAGAGCTGGAAGAATAACCTTTTTGTGAACTACTGTGCGGTAATCCTCAGAAAGCCAGAAAGCTAGTATGGCTTCAATGGGCCTTTCATAACATTAAATGCTACCCCGCAACTGCCCTCTTCCAAGCACAGGGACTGCTTGCTTAAGTTACCATTTTTAATGCAAATCATCATAACGGCTTGATAATTATTTCAATTGGCATTTATGAAGCCATTCAGTAAAAGAACAGCCAGGGCAAAACCTTCGCTAATCTTCCCATCTTTCATATCCTTTGGGTTTGAGGTGGAATAACACAAGAAAGCCCCAAAGCCAGAGGGTTTTTGAAGTTTATTCTTAATGGACCCAACTCACCCTCCCTGTTACTCTATGAAGTGAATTCTGCCCAAGTTAAACAAAATAGCAAGAGCATAATATTTGTGGTGGCTTGAAAGGAGAGGAGGCAATGACAAGCATCCCCTTCCTCTTCAGCTCAGCTTTCAGATTGGTTGGACAGCATTTTAACAAGTTGTTGTTATTATTGAGGAAAAAAATAAACATTTATTGAATACAGCAATATGGTGAGTAACTGTTTTAAAAATGTTTTGTCTGAGAGGATCTTATTCAAAAACATCTATTTAGGTTTTTCCTTTTTCCATAGAGTATGACTTTCTGACTCTTTCATGGGCTCCTAAGTAGTGTACAATTTATCTATATGGGACATAGCAAAATAAAAAGTGCTGCTCTCTTAAGAGGGTTTTCCCTAGCTTCGCCCTAGTCTTTGGTATGATTAGAGTCAGGCAGTAGCTCAGAAACGAGAAAACTAAGACGTGGCTATTTTGTGGAAGAGAGGCAAGGCTGGAGAGAAGGACAAACTGAAATTCATATTTGAAATTGCTTGCCTTCCAAATCAGGCAAAAGAGCAGTAATACTCATCACTACAATATTTCTCTATAAAGTCAAAACCTGGCTGAGTATGGTTCATTTGTGAACATATGAAGCTGCTTGCTAGACAAATGGGGCCTCGTTCTACCTGCCTTTAGGTCTGCTCACAACTTAAGCCCATCAGTGAGCTCTGTTTAGAGAGACAGGCCTCTTACTATTTCCTCGAGACCAAGAAACTAGCCAGTTCAGTGTGAGAAGATAAATGAACTAATTGGGAAATAATAAGTTCAAGTAGTTCTTTGTCTTCACCAAATAATGGGATTCTTGACATTATAGTTTAAAAACTGTTTTATGTTTTAATCCCCCTAGATGGCTCAGGGTATTGAGTTGTTTTCCAAAATTATCCTGTAGTACTCTTTTTCCACCAAAGTGAACTAGTACAGCAGAGGTGTTTAAATTTTGCAGCATTAAGCTAGACCAGATTATTCTTAATGTGGAGTCCATGGACCTCTAAAGGGTCTGTGAAAGGAATTCAAGGGTTCTATGAACCTGAATAGAAAAAAAAATACATCTTTATTTTCATCAGACTCTAAAATTTAACATTTCCTTCAATTACTATTATAGGCAGCAAATTGTACATCAAGAAGACCTCTGATTCTGTCATAGAAGGTTATTACAAATATCTCAGAATATCATTTAAGCACATCCAGACTTTGGAATTATAATAATTATTATAATATATTTTAAATGGTTATTTATAATATATTAATAGGCAAATATATAACATTTTAATATCACAGTTTCCTATCTTGATGACTATATCAGTATAGTTGCTTCCTTGTGATTCTCGATAATTTATTTTATGCATTTAAAAACATTATTATGAGATAGTTACAGATGCTTTACCCAGTCGTTTGGGTCCATGGCACCAAGAAAGGTTAAGAACTCTTGGTAGCTTCTAATGTGGCTATTGATAGAGAAACTGAATTTATTTTACAGGGCAGCTATACAACCTTGGCCCATGACAAAATCAAAGCAAAGAGATCTGAAGCCATGGAAAATCCTAATAAATTACCAGGACAGGTCAAGAGAAGTCTGAATGGACCAGTTTGAGTAGTGGCTCTTTTGCTTCCTCAACTTGCATTGTGCAACTTCAGGACTGGCTTCAATGTCAGGGTGTCAGGAACACCCAGACACGTTGAATAAACACAGAACCAGATGATTCTGGAAAGCAAATGACAGCCAAATGGCTATTGTCAGTTTGATGCTTAATTGGATAGCAATTATTTAGGAACAAAAAACAATATTTGGCAATACTGCTTACACAGGAAAAATTGGCCCATTTCTCGCATAAATTCATCTGTCTTTGGATCATCCATTGACTTCAAAGGGACTTCCATGCTCAGAAGACTTCAATGTCGTATTGAACCAAACACAAGTGTTAGTAAAAAATAAGATTTATAAAACAACAACAATAATAATTTAGGCCACTATGTCTGTCTTTTCCGAAGTAGGCCATTCAGATTGTTGGGCAACATTGCAATTTATTGACTTAGGTCTTAATGGAAACTTGAAGAACTCTTGTGTGGCAGTAGCCTTTGTGGATTCCCTAAAAGTAATGAGTCCGTAATGTAAATTAATGATTATGATACACCACCCACTGCACATTATAATGGACTAAATCACTGTCGACAAAATCAAATACTATGAAGGATTAAATGGGAAGTAAAACCGAATCCGAGCAGAGGAAGACCATTAATATGGAAGGATTGGGACTACAGTAGAAAACATGCACTTCATCTAAAAAGCTTAGCATTACTCAAATCCTCCCCAGGGCTCTGTATCAGGAATGCTGGCTCACTGTTGCTGCATTTGCCAGCCTATCAAGAAAAGCTGTAAATGAGGGTTTGGTATGAAGCTGCCCAACGTTTAGGGTAACTACTAAGTTGCAGATCTTTTAAAACACTCTTTGTGTTAAGCAAATATATCTAAACATTGAACCTTAACCTCCAGATCATAAACCCTACCTTGCATAGGCTCCTAGATCATATAATAATCCATTAACCAAATTGGGAAACAGATTTGTTTTCAGTACTTCCTTCCCAACTCTTCCATCCACGGTTCTGCTGAGTATACCATGATTCAGGATGATACTTTCCTCCTCTCAGGGAGACTGAAGACATTGATACTAGAAGGAAAGCTATTTGGTTAAGCTAAATTCTTGAATGGTGTATCTTCCCAGGGTTTTACTCTGAAATAAAAGGAGAAGAAGGAGGGGGAGGGGAGAGGGAGAAGGAGAATGAGAAGAAGGAGAAGGAAAACAGGGAAAGCAACCCAGGATCACTTATTGGGAGGTTACCCAGCAGTGTTACCAAGAATGTATGACATGTTAGTTAATTTGGGGGACTTGAGATGGCTGACGAAATTTCCATCATTTAAATAGGATTTGGATAAGCTATGCATAATGAAAATTTTTTTGATCTGAGGAGGCGGTAAGAACATGGTTAGTTTTTAAAGGCAAAGGCCTAGCCACCCAGAACTAGGACCAGACTAATTAAAATATTGGTTTAGTTCAAATTGATTCTGTTCTGAAGGTGCTTAAGTGCTTGATCAAGTAGTTGCTGTCAGCTTTTTAGCTTAGAGTTTGGTATCATGCAGCTGAGTCAACGATGTTATTCATCTTTATAATCTTTGGATTTTGCCAAAGGATGTCTCTCTCTTTCAGTTTCTCTCTCTCTCTCTCTCTCTCTCTCTCTCTCTCTCTCTCTCTCTCAAATTTATTACATACCTTCATGCAAATAGAATTGGACTGTATTAAAGAGAAATAGAGAAAAGAGAATGCATGTAATATAGAATTTTTGCTCACCTTCACATTAACTTTGCTTAGTTCATTCACTCAGAATTCATTATTATTTAAAAAGCCAGCATGCCCCACTATGGTTAATAAATAGACACTTATTTTCCCACAGAGCTATGAATAACAATGAAAAATTCTTGTGTGCATTTATTTTTGACTAAGTTTTATCTCCAGCTGTCATTCCATCATGGCCACGCAGCCATCTGTCTGTCCTTTCCAAGTCATGCAGCCATACTCTGCCTCAGTCCCTTACCTCTCTTCCTTTGACATTTTTTTTCCAGCTATTTTTCTTGACTCATATCCCTATCCTCACAAAACCATACACCTGCTCATATTCAGAAATGTTTTCTTTCACGCACATCTGTCTCTGACTAATACATGAAAACCCCTTGCATAGGAAATGGTTTATTCTTGACTCAATTTCATTTTAAACTATACTTTAAGGTTGCTTTTCAATATGACAAACTTTTTTCCAATATAAATATGTCCAAGTGGCTTCTCTATTTCTAAAAATAATTTGCACTTGGGCTGGATAATCTTTTTTTGTCTTTCTAGGTCCACTCCTCTCTCTCCTTCTCCATCCTACTGTGTGCCCCAGGAGGCTGACCTGAATTGACAGCATAAACCAGGTTCCTTTGCTCTCTGGTCTCAGTTGCGTTTAATCATTGGAAGCCATAAACAAAAGATCTTCAATGCAGAGGAGAGAACATAGGTTGGGTTTAGTCAATGGAATCACAAGCAAAATATCTTCAATAAGGAGGAGAGAACATAGGTTTAGTGGTGGCCATTCCCTTATCAAGGGCCTCAAGCAATGTAAAATGATTTCCTTTATAGCTAGAGCCTATTGCTGGGTCTCAGCAATGGCTTTCCTTTTTTGTCCCTTCAAGTCTAATGGTTCTCAAGTCTTCCCTGTTCTTTCAAATTCCTGGGTGCTTCATCATTCTTGTGGTTTCTCTCAACCACATCGCATACCTTCAAATAGTCAATTTATTATGCTCCGTTCAATTATCTCTATGTTGAGCATGCCATGACTTTCTGCCCGGATCCTGAAAACACAATGAGAAAACATTTTAGTGCATGGTATATGTATAGTTTAAATAAAGGATGGAGATCTGGGTTTAAGTTCTAATTTTTTTTTCTTGCTATGTAAGCTTTATTTTATCTGTTATAAAGAGGATAAATATCCTCACTTCAAGAAACTATGAAAATTAAAGAGCTAAAATGGTGTTGGAGGCAAGTACTTTGTTTATTCTATTAAACTTTATGTGCATGTTAATTTTATTCAACCAGAACTTTACTATTCACAACTCCCTGGATATTATTTATTCCAGAAAAATGAGCTCAAAGGGATTAAATAATTTTCTTCTAAAAGTAATCTATTCCTTTAATTCCATAGTAAGCTCTATACAAATGTTTATTATATAAAATAATGAAATCCCTAACTAATATATGTGTGCATGCATACACACTGGTTCTGTGTCTAAATGGGCTTATATAACATGTTGATAGAAAAAAATGCCAAAAATATACAAATAACATGACTATTTTCTTCATACTAGGTAGATTTAGGAATCTATTTGTCTGTATGTGTGTGAGTATATGTGTATGTTTTCATATGGACCCACTTTTCATAGTTGTTTAAATAGATCGTGTGATGTTTATAATTAAAAAAAAAATCTCTGTGGTAAGTATAATCAGTATGTAGGGTTATGGCTGATAGATGATTTTAAATTTTCATGAATCAACAGACAAAACAGTAACTCCTTATCCATAGTCAAAACACAGTGATGCTGTTACTTTTTAAGGATCACTGTTGTAAGAACTGAGAGTGGAGTAGAAATGTTTTTATCTTAACTGGTATCTTAAGCACTGTCATAACTATTAATCAGGACAGATGGGTAGTGCTTAACTCTTTAAATTCTATTTTTTGTTCATGCTGTGCACGGTGTATCTCTGGCAATCCAGTGATCAAATCAGCATCCCCTCTCACAGTGCTATCTTCTTAGCACATGGGCACAATGTGAAGCACAGCCACATGGAAGAGACACATGAAGAAATTACACCTAATCTTCTGTATTTTGACACGGACATGAGACCTGTTACTTCCTCTCAGTTTATTGACCAGAATCAGCCACATGGTCCTAGAGAAAAGTAAGTGGGCTATGAAATATGAGAAAGCTCATATATTGCACACTAAAAGTCATTTTAAAATCTGTCAATAAATTGCATTAAATATCATAAGTCAGGCATATGGAGGCTCTATCATTACATTTTGTGTTAAAGCCAAAAGTTATGCACAACTTCTGTGAATTGAAAGGTAAGGCATGATTTGGGGACCACTATATCTTTTCCTTGGTGCAGTATTTTTCAGACATCATTAGTTGAGATATCCGTTATATATCATGATTTCTCAACGGAGTACCTCTTTAAACACAGCAATTTCTTTAAGCAAGGTTTCTTGATGATTGCATTTACTCTTATTATAGGATAATGCACAGAGTATCAGAATTGATTAATAAGGAGGGACATTGAAAAATCTTGTCTATTCTCTTAAATGAAGATGGAGCACATTTAAATGATGTTAGAAAATAATAATTCAATCAAGATTTTCAGAGAGGAAATTATACTCTTTCTCACAGTAATTTACCTTGAAATTGAACGACTTGAAGATAAGTCTATTTCTCAGAGCAGCTACAATGTTTTCTTTTGGTTCTGATCTCAGAGTAAATGAAATACAGTTGATCTCTATCCTTGGCTTAGATATTTTTTCATCTTTGTTTTATTTCATTCGTTCTTATGTATCATGTTACTTGGTTACCCTGTTTTTCTTTCTCCATGATGAATTTTTCTTCTTCTTTGAGTTTTCTAGGTTTAAATCCTTAGGCCTTAATCATCTCTGCAGCTCTTTCTTCCAACCTAACTCTCCCATTTTGCTATTTTATGGTAGAAACTAGATTTTGGGCAATGCAGCAAAAATGAGTAAGGCATTATTATTTTCCAGTACTAGTCCACTAAAGTAATCACACCTGTAGCATCCTTTACAGATGTTAACAGAGTGTAAGATGTAAAGACCTGCAGGATTCACTTAGGAAGTTAATTCTCCATAACTAAATTCCACATTAAATTTATTGCTGTTTACTTTTTCAATTGTTTTTGTTTTCCAGTCCATTTGGGACCTGTCAGCTGTATGACCTTGAGAAACTGTGTGGAATATTTCTGGCTGAGAGTAAAAAGAGAAATCTCACGGGAAAGTAAATTCTCACATGAATGTCAGCTGGATTTTGGATGGTGTAGAAATTCAGATCATTTGGATAAGCTCTGGATGAACAGATAATATTTTGGAGGATCAGCTGAACTAACTCTGAACTCCCAAGCATGCATGGTTCATCTATCATTGGATATCCGTGAGGCTAATGTGTCTATCTATCCTAATTTCATAGAATATCTTGTTGCACCACACTCAAACGGTTGTAGTTTTGAATGTGAACTTCAAAGTCCCTTCAAACTATGTAGTATGGTAGGAATAAAATACATTCTGGGAAGCTGTTGAGATGATTGTATCCTATTTCAAAGCCATCTTTTCAACAGTTGTATGTTTTGTTTTTTTTTTGTTTTTGTTTTTTGCCTATGTTAGAATTTGCTATTTCTCTTTCTCCCTGGTCCTTAGCTGGGAGTTGAGCTCATTCTGTGGGAGTGTCTAAACCAATAATTGACTTTGAAGCCAGCGCAATTGAGGGAGAACACAAACGTGGCAAAGGCTGGTTTTCAGGCATTTAGAGTGCCTCTTTCAAGTTTTTGAGATGTATATATCTGTATAATTCAAAAGTAAGATGGGAATTTAAAGATCTGTGACTAGGCAGAAATCGTACCAGTTTGGCATCTAGAAGTTTTAGAGATGCTCAGGTGGATGTCTGAGAAAGCAAACAAAATACCCAAGGTCCTGAGCTTATAAATGTAGTCCAATTTATGTGACATTAAACAGTATTTTACTTTATTTTTTCTCTGTTACATTATTTATAAATGTGTTACAAGTGTATCTGTCTTATTTATATCACATAACATTATGAAGCACACATCAAGTCAACAGTTTGCCATTCGTTTCCTTGCAATGAATCTTTGGGACAGTCTGGTAAAGCTCATGAAATATTTCTTAGAATAGGTTTTTAAATAGAATAGGTCATTAAAGTATATACACATATACATATCCATATAAACACATACATATATATTCATATATATAATTAAAAAAACAAGTTTTTGAAGGACAGTTATCTAAATGTAAAAAGATACATTAATAATGTAATATATATGTTTCTGTATTATCACATTGTATAATAAAGATCTAGTGGCACATCTAATTACTACCATAATTTGAAAGAAATGATGAGGATAAATGATGTTAAGAGACATCTGCAACAGAGTTATCCGTAAGGCTTATTAAAACTCAGAATACTGAGCCATACCCTCAGGTATATTAAATTCCTACTGTTTTTATAAGAAATTGCCACAAATTTTGTGGCTTACAGCAACATAAATGTATGATCTTACTCTTATGGAGGCAAGAAGACCAAAATGGGTTAGCAGGGCTATATTCTCTCTGGAAACCCAAGGGGAGAATCTGTTTCTTTGCCTTTTACACCTTCTAGAGGACACCTGTATCCCCTGCATTACTCTGACCTCTGCTTCTGTCATTATGTCTCCTTCTCTCACTCTGATCCTCCTGCCTCCCTTTTATTAGGACCCTTGTGATTAACCTGGGCCCACGCAGATCACCCAAGGTAATCTTTTTATCTCCTAATCCTTAATTTAGTCACATCTACAAAGTCCCTTTTGTCACCTAAGGTAACATATTCACAGGTTCATGAGATGAGGATGTGGACATCTTTGTGAGACCATTAGCTTATCTACCAGAGGGTGGGATGTAGCAAACTCCAACTGATGCTACTGCTGCTAGTTTGGGGACCACACATTGAGAATCACTGGTTAAGAGGAATGAGTGTTAAGGTGGGTACAGAGAGTTATGTGCTCTAAATCAAACTCACTGCTAACTCTTGGAGTGACCTCAAAGATATCAGGTAAACTCTCTGACTTTTAGTTTCCATATCCATAAAGAGAAAAGTCCATTAATTGTAGTAAAAATTAGTATAAAGAATATTTACTATGCTACCTAAAAGCATAAATCTATTACCAGTAAGAATATGGAAAAATATCCTTTCATACTCCATGAAAGATGATGAAGACATTTGATAGAGGACAGGATTGATCTAGCTTGGGATGGAAGACAGATACTTGCTTCCTCTTCCATTATCACTAAAAAAAGAGAATGCACTCAAGGCCCAAAGCCCAAGTAATGACCTCAGGCATGGTAAAAATCAACCTTTGACAAAACAATCAAACTACAAAGAAATTGTGCACGACTATTTTCCTTCTAGGTCTAAGGAAATTTTAGTCAGAGGCACTTGGCTGAGGCACCATACACATTAGCTCTTTCCTAGTTAATTTTAGGTCTAGAGCCACATGAACTGTATGTCAGGGTGGCAAAGATATCTGCATCTGTACATGGCTACTAGAAGATTTTATTATCATACATCAGTACCATCAAGTCTCATCTAAAATTTTATGATTGTTCACCTATGTTAATCGTACTGTCTTTTCTCTCTTCCCCCACCTATGTTTTATTTTTTTAAACAAAAATCCCAATCTTTGTATTTATAGAAAGTAAACTACAAGAGTTAATTATAACATGCCACCCTTGTGAAGTATAAAAATACTGAAGAATTGCAAAGCACTTTATTTTATTCCTCAGAAAAATCTTTCAATAGCATTTGAATAATTGCTTGTTCACTCTTTGGAGAGAATGAGAAGTTATAAACTATATCCTATGTGCTAAATTGTTTTAGATAGAAAATAATGCAATCCTGTGCTCACTAAACAGCTAACATTTCTTCTTTAAATTTATATGTTATCTTCAGTCGAAGAGGTCAGATAGTTTTGATCAACCATAGGTCATGATGATTTTCCTTCATGAATATTGTGAAAGATATAGAGAGATCAAGCTTTACTATACTAATTTTCTAAAAGAGAAAGAGAAGTCTTGGAAGATAGGTGGCATGGTTCATGGTAGGGATAGAAGTAGATTCTGGTTGCATGCTTTACCAAGGAATCCGTCTGGATCTCTGATTGGCTGGTTTTGATATCTGCTATTCTTTCCTACTTGAGATAGTTATTTTCTAATGATACTCAATAAAAGCACTTGATGGTAGAGAAATTTTTAAAGAGATAGTCATTAAGCTCTCTGAACTCAAGTTTTCCCTCTATATAATGAGAATGTTGAAGAAGATAATATTTAAGTTGGTGTATATTTTAAAATCCATGAAGGATCATGTCTGTTTGATCACCCCTGGATCCCAGTCTACAAGATTTTTCTGGCATACAGGTGGTAGTAAAAAATTATTTGTTTAATTAAATTGAACTGAAATGAATGGTTCTTTACAACCCTACATTCTTGTGTCCCTGATGATTTAAAAACATCGAAGTCCTTTGATGGGTGGTACATGCCGAATTTATTTCTGAGACAACAGAAAGGAGAAAAACCTCAAAGATGAAGTAGTATTTCCCTTTGACATGTAGTTATATAACCAAAGTGCTAGAGAAATTTGTGACTCTGAGTCCCATGATATTATCTGAGATTTACTGACTTGTCCAAAGACTAAAACCAGAATATTTCTAATAAATAACCTAGAGTAAAGTCAGGTAAAATCCCTAGCAGGAATTTAGTATGTCTCTGGAAGAATGACAATGTCTCTGGAGGCTTACAGCAATCACAGCTTTTGCCTAGGGGTCTCTGAGGGAATTTTCTTGCATTTTTCTTTATATAGTTTGATTAGATGAGGACAGAGCATATCTGGCTCATAGAAGAAGGTAAATCTCAATGACTTCCCAATGGACTAACTGATTTATTCATAGTTCATTTTCCCCCAAATCCATTTCAAATTACCTTGGAAATGCCTTCCTCAGGCTTTGGTTAGTTCAGTACCTACCTATCATTTCCTCTCCCTACTCCCTTTGCTATAGGAATGTCTAAGACATGAGGATGATTTAATTGGTATAAATATTAATATTATAAATATAAAAACTAATAAAATAAGTTAATATAATAATAAAAATAATATAACAGTATAAGAGTGTCAATAAAATTATTTTCTCTGAGCTAGTTCTTCAAAAACTATCTCAGAAATTTAAAGAAATATTATATCTCTAAGATATAATATTTGTGAGTCTGTTTTTGATTGGCTTGTTCTTTTTGTTCCTTAGATTCTGCATATAAATGAAATTTTAAGCATTATTTCTGTTCATTTTAGAAACAGAAATGTCATTGGCTATTAAAACTGCAATAGAGGTAATTATTTTTTAAATTCAGGAGACCTATTAGTTTTTTTAAATTAATAATTTATTTTAATTAGTTTCAAGTATACAGTACGTTGGTTAGACATCCATATAGTTCGTAAAACTATCCCCCGCAATTGCTCCCTCCCTCCCCTGGTCCTCCACCTAGCCAACATATTAATGCTAACTGCATCCATCCCCTATGCTGTGCGCTCCATCCCTGTGACCATCCATCATCAACTACTAATTTGTACTTCCTTAGCCCTTCACCTCATTCTCCTAGCCCCCCAACCTCCCCGCCCTGTTCATCACCAAATTGTCCACTCTATTTGTGAGCCTGTTTTTGACTGGTTTGTTCTTTTCGTTCCTTAGATTCTGCATGTAAATGAAATGATATGGTATTTATCTTTCTCTGTCTGACTTAAATATCTTCTAGGTGCATCAAGGCAATATCCTTTTCCATCCCCTTCCTTTTAGTCTGTGTGTCTCTTTTAATATGAAGAGAGTCTCTTTCAGGCAGCATGTAGGGGTCTTGTTTTCTTATCCATTTATCCACTCTATCTTTTAGTTGGAGCACTTAATTCTTTTCCATTTGAAGTACTTATTGATAGGAATGTAGTTGTTATCATTCTTTATTCCTGTTTTTGATACATGATTTTCTTCTTAAAGAAGTCCCTCCAACATTTCCCGTAATATTGGCTTGGTGGTAATAAATTCCTTTAGTTTATTTTTGTCTGGGAAGCTCTTTATCTGTCCTTCAACTCTAAATGATAGCTTTGCCGGATAAAGTATTCTTGGTTGTAGATCCTGGGTCTTCATCACATCGAATATTTTGGGCCAAGCCTTTCTGTCTTGCATAGTTTCTTTTTTTCCCCCTCTTTAATCCCCTTCCCCCACTTCTACCCCTGACCTATGGATGTTGCCACTTCCCCTTAATAACTGGCTCTCTGAAGGCAGGGCGTCTCCTCCCACATGCTCGCGGTGTGCACCTGGGGCTAGGCACACCCAGGGTATGGTCCATGGCTCCACCTGGGGCACGAAACCAGGACCGTCTGCGTGTAAAGCAGACACGCTAACCACTACACTATGGAGCCACCTCTCATAGTTTCTTCTGAGAAATCAGCTGCCAGTCTTATGGGTGCTCCTTATGGGTAACTATCTGCTTTCTCTTACTGCTTTTAAGATTCTCTCTTTGTATTTAACCTTTGGTATTTTAATTACGATGTGTCTTGGTGTGGGCCTCTTTGGATTCCTGGTTTTGGGGATTCTCTGAGCTTCCTGGGGTTGTATGTCTATTTCCTTCACCAGGATAGGGAAATTTTCCATCATTATTTTTCAAATAGTTGTTCAACACCTTATTTTCCTTCCAGTACACTGATGATATAGATATTTTTACCTTGAATAGTGTCCCATAGGCTCCTTAAATTATTATTATAGTCTTAGCTTCTTTTTTCTTGCCATTCTGATTGAGTGTCCTTGGCTTTCCTATTCTCTATATGGGTCATTTGATCCTCTTCTTATTCACTTTGTTTACTCTTTTGTTTATTCCATTTAATATACTTCTCATCTCAGATAATGTGTTCTTCATTTCAGATTGGTTTGCTTTTATAATTTTCATTTCCATTTTTATGTTTTTTTTATCTCTTTATTGAAGTTCTTGCTGAATTTATCTACACTTCCCAAAAGTTCATTGAGCATCTTTATAACCAGTGTTTTGAACTCTGCATCTGTTAGATTGCTTGACTTCATTGTTTCTAAATCTCTGTTCTGTTCTCTTATATGGTTTCTGCTTCTTTGTCTTCTCATTTTGGCTGCCTTTCCATGTCTGTTTCTATGTCCTAAGCAAAGCTCCTAAGTTTCCCAGTCTTATTAGTGTGGATTTGTGTCGTAGGTGTCCAGTGACATAGTCCTGAGAGGGGTTCAGCTGCAAGCCAAACTTAGCCCAAGCCTCTACCCTTCCGGGGCCACCTGTTAAGATTCAGTAAGCAATCCACAGATGCTGTACTTATAGTTGTCTTAAAAGGCCACACCAGAAACCAAGGCCAGCTGCCACCAGTGTGAGTCTAGGCGCTGCTCAGCAAGGAGCACCTGACTTGCTGAGGATATAGCTGGATGTGGCTTGGGCAGGGCCACAAGTTGGGGGAGGTGGGGTTTCAGGGAATCCTCTGGGCGGAGCGACCTCTGTTATCCAGTTTGATGAAGTCTCAGCTATGGCGGCATTGTATCTGCGCACTGGGAGAGGAGAGGGCTCAACAGAGGAACAATGGATACCACTGGCATTTCTGTAGAGAGCAAGTCTCGCCTCAGCCCTCACTACGACAACTCAGTGTCTTCCTGTAAGTCCCTGGTGCTCCCTGCACGCAGCCCAACCGGCACTGGTGCTCAGAGCAAGTAGGTCTGTCACCATGAAAGTCCGCTTGTGGGCATGGCTCCTTTAAGAGGCATCTGCAGTTGCCAGCTGAGACCTATTAGTTTTCACTCTTACTGCTTTAGTTTACCTATGGCTATTGATCATATAAAAACATTACCACTAACAACAGTAGCATGATATGCAATTTCAGCATTTTATTTTAATTTTTTTCTCCATTATTGGGAGGTTAGTCCACTGACATTTTCCACTGACATTTTCTTGTCTATTTTTCTTGTAATTCCATTCTCTGTCCTGATTCTTGGCATGTACGGTAAGCATTTTAGATGATGTATGGGCAAAGCCTCATCTATGAAGATTTGTGTTGTGTCCCTGTCCTGTCAAACACACAGCTCAAATCTATTATTTGGTTTCTTTCATATTGTCCCCTAATTCTAAAATCTTATATCCACAAGAATTGACAACTTTTATAAAAAGGGTTTTTTAAAAAACGCTTAAATGTGGCGTTCTCTTCGTAATGTAGGCATATATCAGATGGAATTTTTTGAAAAATCTCTTGTTCCCTCTACAAGTCAGATTAAAAATAATGACATAAAATCAAGAGAAGGCTGACAATCAAGTCATTTGAAAAAGAAAAAGGTAAATGAAAAAGCAAATATATGCTGGTTTTTAGATAGCTTACACAACATGGAAACTACCAGTGCAGTCCTGGAAACAAGAAAGATATTCTATGGCCTTGTTTTTTTCTTTTCTCTCCTAGGTCCTGAGCATCATGGGAGCAGATTCCAAAACTACATTGTTCCTCAAGTTTGTGCGGGACCATTTTTGACCAGTCCTCATTACCACAACAGATTGTCCCAATATGCACATTTTACAAATATACTCATTGAATTTATGACTTTCCAACCTAGACCAACTGTTTTCTTAACTACACAAAAATGAAAAAAGTTATTTTTGTATTTTGATATAAGTTATCATCAAACCAGAGAGAAAATTATTTTCTTGTTATATCTACTTACCCACATGGATGATCTGCTATTCTGGATATATTATGATGCAAATATTGGAGGAGAATGCTTCATCTGTCTTCATGCTTACCATCACTACTATAATAAATTTCAGTGAGGGGACCAAAACACATAAAGATGGCATTTTACAATATAACTTAAGTTTGGATATCCTAAAAATAATTTTTCTTGATGATTTGTCCTTAGGTGTCTCATGCACATACTATTATTGCACAACACCTCATATCCTTGTTCTCAGCTTTCCGTTAAGAATTCACACATCTATTCTCACAATAGCTGTGTCTTATATGATGGGACAAGGTGTAATGACTTGTCATTGGAACGTGAAGAGAACATTTGTGTGACAGCTGACATCAAGCTCAAGGTGTTTTATTTTCTTTTAGAGGATATAGTCCAGATGCCATAAAATGATTAACAGAAAGTAGAAATTTGCTTTGAAAGATATGTTCCTGGAATTTGAGTGGAAATAACAAGATTGAGTGGAAATAACAAGCATGAATAAGCTTACTAAGTCTTGGATTCTTCCTTAGTGCTTGAAAGGCTGGATGTGTGTAATGGTATACTTCATGGTCAAAGATGCTGTTAGATGTATAGTTTCCCATACTAATGAAGTGGCAGAGAAGCTCACTCTGTTATTTGTATTTCTCAAACTGTCCCCATATCCTGTCCTTCTGGAATTGGGAGTGACTTCTTGCAGGGTACATTAGAATCAATTTTTTTTCTCTTTCTCTCATTGTGAGTCTAAAAGTTCCAGCTGACCTGTTCTACCTGTGACACTCTGCTGAATTTGGTCTGTTTTGCTTTCCAATCATTGTGATCACTTATACATACTTTTACAAACCATAAACCCCTTTAAGTGCCTAGGAATTACCCACTTCTAAAATCTTCATATCTTTATGAAGTAATATTATTTGCATCCCTATTTGAAGAATCTGAGGTATACAGGCCCAAAGTGAACACATTAATTATCACTTCTTTTTCAACCATCTACATGCATTTTTCTGGCTTTTAAAACATAAATAGATAAATCTTTAGTTTGACCAACCTTTGAAATATTAGATTATGAAAAATTTCTGTGATAACCTGGGAAAGACTAACATTTACATCCAGGGCAAAGAAAAGTGAGTCACACACACAAATCCTCATGTAGGGTGTGGGCCAGAAGTAAGAATTGGGGTTGGAGCCTTGGGAAGAGAGACTCTCGGCAACAGTGGGGAGGGGAACGGAGTGAGTAGGCGTTGTAAATAGTACAAATGCAATGAAGAGAATAATTCAATTGCAAGAGCAGTCTCAGGAGAATGGTAGGGGCAGAAATTCTGCCAAAGACATTAAGCAATACTTGTCTTTCCTACCACAGGGAACAAGTGCCCTGAAAATAAGGATTGTGTCACTATTTCAGTGTCTCACTTTCTCTCCTTGGTACTTCACAAGATAACTCTAAAGACTTAGTATTTATTGATAAAATTAAAATGTATGTGTATATATCAAATTAAACACACACACACACACACACATATAATGTATTTATATGTATTAAATTAAACATTTAGGTATATCAAATTAAAACATATATATGTATGAATGCTTTGTAAATATATCATAGCATTCTAAGGCCTTATTGTGATCATAGTAACTGGGTTGGAGGCAATTTCTTTTAAGTTTTAAATGTATAATAAAATGAATGCAAAGATTAGTAAAGGACAAGTAACAATGACATCATTTTGATTTCATAGTGGAGTCTCTCCATACTAATGGGATTTTCATTCATGGTGAATTCTTTGCTTTATGTGAAACTTATGGACACAATGATAAGGAGGACCCAAATAAAAAGAATATGACCAGATGCTGACTACTTCATAGCCTCTGGGGGAATAAGCAGGTAAGACTCTATATTTCTTAGACAGTTCAGGCTGCTGTAACAAAATATCATAAACCAAGTGGCTTATAAAAAATAGACATGTATTTCTCACAGTTAAGGAGGCTTGAAGTCCAAGATCAGGGAGCCAGCATGGGTTGGTGAGAGCTCTCCTCCAGGTTGCAGACTGATAATTTCTAACTGTATCCTCACGTGCAAGAAAGAGAATAAGAGAACTCTCTGGGGTCCTTTTTATGAAGGCACTAATTCACCTAATGAGTTAATTATCTCCCAAAAGCCCCACATCCTGATACCAACACTTTAAGGTTAGGAAGTCAACATATGAATTTTGAGAGGGCGCAAACTTTTAGTCTATAATCCCAAAGAAGATTTTTTTTGGCCGTGGTCATGCTTCTCTTCTCAGATTACTCTCTTCCTGTTGGCTCTCTATATTTTTATCAAGAACATTTGAAAACTGTTCTATTTTCTAGACTTGTAGAATGAATTTCTGCAGTCTTTAATGCCAGATGTGAACAGGTTCCTGAGTGGAGGACGGAGAGCCCTTTCACAGATATCTGTGGATTTCACAAATATATATTTTTTGAACCACAGTCAACATGTTTTTCCATACTACTAAAAACTGGGTCTGTTTGTTTGAGATATCCAACTGATCGTTGAAAATCAGTATCAAGAAAGCTATATCTTGGGTAGAAATGGCTAAGTTTTGCAGAACACAATCATGGCAAATAACTCACATAGCCTGGAAGAAATGATATTCTAATTTAAAATTATGGGGGAAGTGAGTACTTACATTTTCCTGGTTACTCTTTCCCCTAAAGATTTTCTACTTCTTTGTTTTAATAGTGAGTACCAAAAAAAGAACTGGTTAGAACATTTTCAACTCAAATAATTCAAGTCATTGAGTGTGTGTCTAAAGTTTGTTATAAACAAAAGTAGCATTATTCCTTGTCCTACGCATCAACGTGTTTTTGCTCTCCATTTTTTTTCAAATTTATAATACTTAAATAAGAGTTTAAATACTTTTCTTTGTTTAGACTTTGTGATTTTTTTTTATTATATTTGTTCTAGAAACTCTGGGATTTTGTTGTTATTGT
This sequence comes from Pteropus medius, assembly GCF_902729225.1. Taxonomy (NCBI): domain Eukaryota; kingdom Metazoa; phylum Chordata; class Mammalia; order Chiroptera; family Pteropodidae; genus Pteropus; species Pteropus medius. Next base: position 642,246 of record NW_024342471.1, read on the forward strand.
GAATTGGATATTTTTTCCATTATAATTTCTAGCTGGTTATTGCTGCCTTTGTACTCAAGAGCACAGCAGCACAGGTATCACCTGCAAGAGTGTTAGAAAGCCCCCATCTCTGGCATCACTCCAGACCTAGTCAATCAGAATTTGTCTTTTAACAAGATCCTCAGATGATTCACATGCACATAAATGTTGAGAGACTTTAGTATAGAGAAACTTGATTTAAAGAACTATTCTCTTAATTTTCTTTTGGAGAAAAATATCTTTTGTAGTGGAATGGGGGCAGGGTCAAGTTGTCCCACAGCACTTTCTCTTCTGCTCCTGGTTCTACTATCTTAGTTCTATTCTTGAATCTCTTCTATGAGCTTTTTCTGAGAAAATTCACTTTTTAAATCTCTATGGGATTGCAGAATTTTTTAGCCCTATGAGATTTTGCTTGTTAATCTAACTTTTTCTGCATTGTATGTTATAAAATTTTCTCAACTTCTTCAATATTTCAGAATCTCTATTAGCCAGAACTAATGCATTTTTAAAATTGTATTAATGAGAGTTGTGCAAAATGGAATATTATACATGAGAGCCCTGTAGCCATCTGGAATCAGAAGTGTTCAAAATAATTTTTTTAATCCAGTAAAAAGTCAATGCAACAGAAGCAAAAAATTTAGAATTATATATATTACCATGTCAACCAACATATATACATAAATTTATAAAATTGTCAAGCTGTGTTGAATTTATACTGAAACGTTCCTTAAAAATTCAAAATATATTCAGGCAAAAGAAGTTTTGTATTAAAAAGATTTTAGATTTTGACTCTATATTCCAAATTATCTTAATAAGCTAAACCTTGCTTTTTTTATTTTTTAATTTTTGGTACATTCAGCTAAATTAGTCTTGAGATATTGAATATTCCACTTAATGGAAAAATGGGGATAATAATATTCATTTTATTCATGATTTGATTAATGTGGTCTAGTTAACATTCTTACTTTTTGGTCCAGACATTTCTGAGATTTACTTATTGATCACTTATTTTTACAAATTCTTATTCTAAGTGCAACTTATGAATCAGTGCTATCTATCACCATTTTTCAATTATTATCTAGGAAAAAAAAGCCTCAGACTTCTTATAGAATTTGACTATAATATTGGAAATGATTATGGGATTTATTATAGGTTGTTTCTTATTAATATTAAAACAATTAATTTCATAAAAGAGTAGTTATTCTTGTAATAATGCCACTAAATCCCTATTTGTAGGATATACATTATTTTGCCTTTTTAAGAGGAATGCAATTGAAATTGCCTGGAAATTGCTTAAAACATTAGTTATGATGAAGAGTATGTTTTATACTTGTAAATAGCAGGAAATGGCTACAAACTACTATTCTGGTTCATTTCTCAACTTTAAATGTGCAAATCTCCTGGGGAGCTTGTCAAAACGCAGATCATGATTCTCTATGTCTAGGCTGCATCCTGAGATTTTGTGTCTCAACAGACTTTCAGGTGGTTACTGATGCTGCTGGTTGGTCCACAGACCGCACTTTGAGAATGAAGCTAAAGAGCAGTGGTCCTGAAAGTGGGGTCCCAAGAAGCAATATGCATCTTAATAAGCTCTGGGGTGCTTCTGATGTACCCAAGTTTGAAAATGTCTTCTCTAGATGATAAAAGCATTTATGTCTTCATTAACCAAAACCAAATGTTCACTTTTTATTAAAGGTGATAGAAGGCAAAGGCATCAAGTCTACTGCCCTCCTGAAATTGTTCTGCGGGGCAAGGAAGAAGTTAGTTTTCCTCATTGAAGAGCCTCTCCTTGAAGTGACATTAATTCCATCACAGAGGAGGGTGTTACTCACCTCATCTCATGCCATATGCATATGTATATATAGAGAGATAAAAGACTGGGACTGCCTTATTGTAGCATGAGATGTCCCATTGTGAAGATAGGACTCTTATTTCTTAAAGTTCAATTGCGTTAGAGTACATGATTAAGATTCCACAAGATACACATTGGAAATAAAAAGGTGTATCTTTTTTATTAAGTTTATTGGGTGGCTTTGGTTAATAAAATTATATAGGTTTCAAGTATACAATAATATGTCATATGTATATATTACATTGTGTATTTACCACCCAATGTTAAATTTCCTTTGGGGAAGGGGGAGGTAGATAAGGGTAAAAAAAGTGATCAAATATACAGGACAGAGGGTGTATCTCAATGAAAGAAGACAAAAAGTATATTTACAAATATTATATTCATATATAATATAAATATTATATATAACATAAATATATTATAAAATATAACATATAAAGGGCCTGATGCATTAGTTTTCCTTTTTTTTAATGAGGAATCCACAGAGGGTTTCTTTTTCCTCAAAAGCCTTGATGGAAAATTGCAATATTGGCAAAAGTTTCTGAAAAAATATTTCTAAGGCCGTTTACTTTTTGGACTACAGTCCAAAAACAACAGAGAGATAGGTCCGTGCACAGTCTGAATGCAGGTAGCCACCTCAATTAATGCATTGTCTCATCTCCAAGGCTGCTGAAAGAGGAGAGGGCAGCTTAGGAAAGGGACCCAGATCACTCTTACACATTCATTTTAATAAAGTTCATGGAAAGTTGAGGAGCCTTAGAATCATTATCAGAATTGGGGAAGAGACAAAGAGATGCAAATGAGCCCAAAGCCTATACCCAGGAATCTCAGGTTCAAAGCCTTCAAAACTTTAAAGCTTTGAGTGTGGGTTTTTTTTTTTTTTTTTTATATGGGGAACAGCCATGGATTAACCCAGAGTCACTAGAAGCAGTAGGCATTTGTCCATTTCTATGAGATATCTAGGCTTTCCAGATAATGGTACAGACTTGGGCACAAATGGGCTCAATTCGAGTTTTATAACTACTTTGATCATAACATATTTTTTCCTCAACTGTTAGCAGCAATTGGTCAAAGCAATTTCCAACATGACCTCTTCATCTTAACTATGCTTTTCTAGTTAGTTTAAGGTAAAGTGGATGAGCCACAGGTCCAGAGAAAATCATGCAGGTTTTCTATTTTTGAGCCACAGAAGTGAATCAGTTTTCTTTTTGTTTCTACTCAAAATAGGCATTTTTCTTCTTCCATTAAGACCCATCTTCCTACATCCAGTGCATATGTTGTGGAATCTTAACTGTGTCCCCCAAAGCAATTTAAAATACGGAAATAAGGATCCTATCTTTCTGAGTGGGAAATGTCACACTACAGTAAGGCAGTTCCAATTTTATGTGACAAGAGAAGTAAATCAGCCAAATGGCAAAAATTCTGATTCAGAGAAGTATGATCGGTCCTTACAATAGATTGTATTTTCCAGAGATCACAGAACAAAAAGATTTCCCATTTCACACACTCTTACAGTGAGATTTCAACATTCTTCCTATTGAGAGGTAGAATTCTGAGTTCCCTCTCTTTGGATGTGGGTGGATGTTGACTGAGACCAAAGTGAAGCCATGTGACTTCAAATGCTAGTTTGTAAGAGGTGATATAGTTTCTGCCTGGCTCTTTTGGGGCACCTTTTCTTGGACTACAACCACCATGGAGTAAGAAAGTCCAAGTAGCCACATTAAGAGCATCTATATAAGTACTCAGGCTGATAACCACAATTGTCAAGTCATCACATTCACCACCAGACAGATGAATATTTAAGCTTTCAGATGATTTGAACCCCTAGCCATGAAGTCACTAGCCTTTGAAGATTCCCAGTTGAGATCTCACACATCACAGAGCAGAAACACAATACCTTATTGTGCTATCTCCAAATTCCTGACTCAGAATGAGCAAAATGATATGGTTACTGTTGTATTGAGTGGTCTCTTATGCAACAATATTAACTGAAAGGTCTTTTTCTGTAAAACACACCCATATACCCACATAATGTGTTTACAGGAAGATGATTGACATTTACCATGTAGAAGGTTTTCTTTCTTTTCATAATATTTCTTACACTTCCACAAAAGAAAGCTATTTTAAAGATTATACATTGACCCATTCCTTTGATTCATGTTAGTTATGTGGTCTGCTCAAATAATGTGATTATAGTCAGTGACCCAAAAAGGCTGTGTGAGGACCACAAATCTTAGGATTTATCTTACTTCCAACATGGTTTCACCCTCAGTCACGCTGATGGTAACCTACCCAGAGCAGAAGGCACAAATATATTTACAAATCGAGATAATCCACATTCTCTGCAGGATAAGGCTCTTTCTTGGAATGCAGATTGCATGCACAGCATGGGCCTTGGTTAAGGGGTGGGCTAAGCTCTGACATAGTACAGCTTCTTCATGGTCTGTTTTCTCTCCCAGTCTTTGTCCAGAACGATGAATGCCAAATAGGCCATCAGGATTTGTTCAATGCCTGATGTCCACATGTTACATCCAGACCCAAGTTGTCATGTGATTAGAAGGAGATTTTATAAAACATTGATTTTGTGTTTACATTTAGCTCCATATGGACTGGCATAGAGATTTCTCCAGCATAATTTGTTCTTTCACATCTGTGAAGCAGCAGTGAGTTGATTGTTCTTCCCTGGAGATCAAGACTGGTGAAGATGTTTGGATAAAAATCAAAGGACTATTTTGGATACCTTAAACTTGAAAAATTTTAGGGGCATCCTCTCTGTGCTAACACAATCATTGAAGAAGATGCAGTGGGATACAGAGAAGTTTAGAAATGTGCTTGTGGAAACAATAGCAATGGTTTTTAGAAGTAATCACTGCTAAATATCCTCCACTCACAAGACATTTGGATGGTTCTGGCTAATGTTGGAGATGGGTGGGTCTCATAAAAACATCAGGAGAGACTAAGAAAAAACATGTGTGAGGAATGAGGAAAATAGGAGCTTTTATAAATAAGATATAGAATTATAATATCTAAATACTAAAAGAATCTTCATGTATAATGGAAGAGGATTTGTCACATCTGGACTCACCCAAGTATGGTGCTAAGACTTTCTTTTCCACATGAGTATCAACACCTCTTTACATGAAGAGCCCCATCCTCTACTTTCAGATATTTGTAAATAACTGGGCTCTTAAAAACAGTGGACTCTCAAGAGCCTGTTAGTATGGATTCAGCAAAATTTCAGAACAAGGTCAAGTACTTTTATCTAAAGAACCATAAGCCAGCTGTTGGCAACTTTGACACTTCTTGGGACCTGAGGAATATCTTCTCTGGCCGGATGAAGTTAAGTTCTATTTTGATTGGCTGTGGAATGATCTGCAGGCATTGGCTGCATTTCTGCACGGCTTTCCAGAGCTAGCCTTGAAGAAAGTCTTTATCCGGAAGCTGATTGATCAAATCTTCTTGTTGCCTCTGGGCCATTCCCTCATCTCCTTAGTCTCTGGTTCTCAGGTTTGAAGACTAGCAGCACCAGCATCAGCGAGGAACTGGTGAGAAGTGAAAACTCTTGAGCCCCACTCTGAATTTACTCTAGGAATTCTAGGGGTGGGCCCATACTGTCTGTGTTTTAACAAGTCATCCAAGCAGTTCTAACACATGCTAAAGCATCACTGTCTTACCTTCTGTCAGCCCACGCAACCCTTATGAATTGTGTTTGGAGGTGGAGCTAGAAACAGGTTCTCAGCCTTCCCTCTATATCTTCCATACTCAGTTCCCACCAGAGCCCACACTGTGGAAGCTTAGAAGCCCAGACTAGAAGTCAAAACAACTGAGTCCTTCCTTTTGTTCTTTAGTTTTAACAATCTTAATCCTTTTTAAGATAGTGTAGTTTCATCTGACTAGGAAGGGAGAGTGTCAGTAAAAAGCAAGTTAAGAAAATTTTAAAAAACCTATTGAGATATAATCTTGAAAGTGTTCAGAATGAACCTCCTCCAAATATGACACTTTGGCATGTGGACTGTTTTGAGCTGTAGACAATCAAGATCCAATAGATTTGAGAACTTTGACCTCTCCCTTAACTATCTAAAAGCATTAAGATAGGGGGCTTGGACCAGAAAAAGAGCTATTACCAAAGATAACTTTTTATCTGAATGACCTACCTGTGAGGCAGGACAAACATCTAATTACCAAACAAATCATCTGTTTATCATCCTGTGAATTACTCTCCTTTCCTTGGAAGTCTCAGGCCCCACTTGCCCAACTTGCCCTTGAGCCCCATAACTATGGGGTCCCCCATATGTACATAATTAAATTTGTTTTCTCCTGTTAATCTGTTTTATGTTAATTTGATTATTTGACCAGCCAAAGAACCTAGAATGGTGTAGGAAATTTTTTCTCTTCTATAATTATACCAGGTGATGAGATGATATTAGACCATCTAATATATAGTCCATCTAATTTAACATCTTTTTATTTTTAGCAGGTACATTCTGTGTGGGGAAATATGCCTTCATATTACCCAAAATCAGTAAAATAGATTTTGCTATGCTTTGTATTTAGGCTGTATAAGTGATATTAATAATCAAGGTGATAATAGAGATACTTTTTATTTATATTAGAAGTTATAGTCTTGATTAATCAATGTTCAGTCATTTGTTCTAATGCTTCTATACCTCTAGAATGTATAAGAATATAAGAAATAACTCTCAGAATGGTCATCTTGAAGTACTACAATATCTCAGAGCATCAAAACTATTTCACTGACTTTTTCAGCATTCAACCATAAAAATATAATAATCAGAACTTGTATCTATAGTTTAACTTAAATTGACACCTCCTGTTAGAGATAGGCCAATGCTTCATTAAAGGTCATATGTAGACAGAATAACTCTTGGTTCAAAATGTTTATTTTATGTTTTTATTATGTAGGAAAGAAAAGTGTATGTGTGTGTGTGTGTGTGTGTGTGTGTGTGTGTGTGTGTGTGTGTTTCCAATCTCTGTTCTCGTCATCTTTTTCTTTCCCTTCTTCTTTTAAATATATTTATGTTGCCTTCATTCTACTAAAATAAAATAGAATAAGATAAAGTGATACTTCTCTCCCGAACCCTGTTCTGAAATGTCTGCTCTGTGTATTGCTTTATTTTCATCGAAAAATGTTATATGAATTGTTATAAGTCTAAGGGAAGCATATTGTGTTTGGAAATAGCCTTTTATAATTATTTTGGTTCTAAATAATATTCCACTAACTAAGGTTGCAAATTTAAAGGCCACATTATTCTTAGAATGTGAAGTTCAGCTTTCAAAGTTTATTTTTTTTAATTCATAAAGATTTTATTGTGAAAAATTTGATCTGCTTGTTAATTTAAAAATATTCAATTAACTAAAGTTTATCATATTAGATATTTACAATGATCGGCCTCATTTAATTAAATATCTTTAAACATTTTAAAATATAATCAGTCCTCAAGTAAACATATTTAATTTAATTAAGTATGCCTAATGCTTGTAAGGACAACTTGCTTACCTAAAGCAAAATTCCTGTAAGTTCTGAAGTAACTCTTTGGAATTTATGAACTGAAACTTATAAATATGGAGAATTGGGTTCTCTTAAGCATTCTGTTATTGTTTACAAACAATTAAATTTTATTATACCTTTTAATGTATAATTATAATCCTAACATCATTTATTCATTTCAAATTGAAATCATAAAATTTATATGCCAGGTGCTCTATTATGGCAGATGCTCTTAAAATTGCCAACCCTTTTATGACAAACACACTGGTTATCCCTAAATTTAACAAGAAAATTCAAATATAAGGATCTGATTAATTTCATCATCTTGCTATTAATTTTAAATATTCTAGGTGATTGTAAAGTGAGGTACTCAATTAAGGTGCATATTTTATCATCTCTAAGATTGTTGAATAAAATCTTGAGACAATGAGATAGTAGCTAATTGATAAGAAATTTCAGATCAGGATACAGGACCCAGGAATTACACACTTTCAAGATTAATCAGCAGGAGCAACTGGTGAGAATACACTGTTCCCTTTCTTCTGATTAATTTCCTTTTGCTACCAGAAACACAAAACCCAAGGGCCATGTGCTTCTACTGGGATTGTATTTACCTCCCTTTGACTTAGACAACTTCTACTGGGATTGTATTTGCCTCCCTTTGACTTGGACAACTTTAATTGTATACCAACTATCATAAGATAGGAGAGAGAGGTGAGATCATGAACCTTTGAGGCGAGAAACTATAGGTAACACTTTATATGTGTTAGCACAGTACTTTAACTGTACTACCCAGAAATGGTAGTACAGTTAAAGTTTTCTTAAGTGAGCTTCTTATTGGATTTATTCATCAACTTCTTGGATAAACACTCTATCATTTCACTATTAATTGGGTTCCACCAGTTGAACTCTGTCTTACTAAAAGTCTGTGATATTTGTTCCCAAACCTGATTATACCAGTTGCACTTGTTATTGTAACTCTGTAATTGAATTAAATATTGCCTAATCTGAGCAACAAATAGAGAAATGCTCTTTCTGCAAATATGAATTTAAATACTTTGGGAAAACTCAATGAATATGAATTTGTTAAAATAATATTATTAAAATAAGGATAAATAAAACAACTCTGATAAAAACTGGGAAAATTTTTTAAATATGGGAAGGTTAAGTACTTTTATTACCTTGCAGGTATCTAAATTCTTAACCCACTTTTAAGAAAGCAAATCTGGATATTATAGAAATTATATTCTGTTGTAATGTATGGAGGAAAAGCAAAACAGAACTCCAACCAGCAGACACACATTCCTAGAACAAAGGTAAGAGATGTCATCATGAAATTCTCACCTTAAGAGTACTAAGAAGTTTGCTTTTTAATGGCATCTGTGGCAAATCTAATTTGATTTTTATGTGAATAACAACCTGATAATATGCTTATTATATAGATGGGTGTGGGTTTTGAATAATAAATTTTCTTAAAGCAAAGTCCACTGTGTATTACATCCGGTGTGGCATAAATCTTATCAATAGATTCTCCGTATAGGATAAGGTCAAAATCCTCTTGACATGGGGGATTTTCATGTGCTTAGTGCTGCCTATTTCTACAGCTTCATTTCGCGGTCTTCTCCCATGGGCATCCTGTGTTCTAGTGAAGCCAAATTGGTTATTCTTTTTCAGGACATTCCAGAGAAGATTCTTTTTCTCCCTTGCCTGCTCTTGTTGTATGTGCTGTTTGTTCTTCCTGGAAAATTTTTGCTCCAACTTTCTGCCTCTTGCTTCTCAGCATGACTTTTTGTCACTTTCTTGGAGTCATTCTAGCTCCTTCCCTGACCCACGCATATACTCCATACTTGCCTATATAGAATGAAAGGCTTCCTTCTCTGTGCTTCTGTAGAACTCTGTTAATTCTTCTGTTTTAGCATTTACACTTGCTTTGCGCTATGGACAGAATGCTTGCGTACCCTCAAAATTCACATGTTGTAGTCCATGCAATGAAAGCCATCATGTGAATATGATGGCATTTGCAGGTGAGGCCTTAGGGAGGTAATTAGGTCACAAGGGTAGCGTCCTCAGGAATGGGATGAGTGTGCCTTTATAAGAAGAGACATGAGAAATCTTGCTTCCTCGGTTTCTACTCTCTGCCATGTGAGGATACAGAGAAGACAACTATCCTCAAACCAGGAAGGCGGGTCTTCACCAGGCATTAGATCTGCCAGCACCTTGATCTTGAACTTCTCAAGCCTCCAGAACTATAGGAAATAGTTGTTTGTTGTTTAAGCCACTGAGTCTATGGTAATTTGTTATAGCAGCAAGAACTGGCTGTGACACATGGTAAATGAATTTCATTTGATTATCTCCCAACTATACGCTGAGATGCCAGAGGCAAAGAGTTGTGCATTATTCAATTATTTTATCCCTAACCTGCAAAGCAGTGCCAGGTCATAACAGTTCTACTGTGGTTGTTTTATGTTTGATTGTCTTTAGAAAATAATGCCAAGATTATGTGACCTTGTCAAACATTTCAAATTTTCTTTAACCCTTTCATTTCACCTGGAAAAAATGTATACTACATAGGATTTTAGCTAGTTTTCCATATCTGCCAACTCCTTATTGCTCAGAAGTACCTGATAAATCTGATAAAGCCAAGACATATCCTGACTGAGAAAAACTAAATATTGAAACTTGTTTAGTCATCAGGAAATAAAATTAAAAAAATAATAAGATGCCAATACAAATCTGCCACAATAACTAAAATAAAAATAGAAAGTAAAAAACACTAAGTTTTAGCTAGGATGGAGAGCAATCAGAACTTTCATACACAACTGCTAGAAGTGCAGATGGGCACAGCTACATTTGAAAACTGTCTGGCTGTTAGTAATACTGAACATATGCATACCCTATGATGCAGCAATCACACTCTTAAGTGTGCACGCAACAGAAATGTATACATATGGTTAGTAAAAAACATGTACTAGAACAGCTGCTATTCATAATAGCCAAAAGCTAAACAATTCTTCCAGATTCAACAATGGAATAGAGAAGTAAATTATGAAAATTCAAACAATGAAATGTTACAGTACAAGGAGAATGAATGACCTACGGTTAACACACAACAATATAGATGAATCTCTCAAACATGACAATATCTGAAAGAAACCAGCCACGTACTATATTTCCCATTTAGACAAAGTACGAAAACTAGAAGAACTAATTGGTGCTGGCAGAAGTCAGGTAGTGATTGACCCTGAGTCAAGCAGAGTCGAGCATAGAGGTACAAGGTGGAAATCTGGGAGGCCGGAGAAGTTTTGTTTGTTCATGCAGGTACTGGTTTAGTTTGTTAAAAATCACCAAACTGAAATATACTCTTTTTTGTATGTATGACATACTTCAATTTTTAAAAAAGTATACCTATGGAGTGATTCACACATATAGGCCCAGAGATTGGTTTAACACCATATGTGTCTGTGGTTGCTAGCATTGTATGCATTGAACATATTTATTTCTATTTTCTCAAGCTCACTGATTTAGCACCGATACCAAAAATTTGATGTTCTGAAATCTTTTATTAATAACAATTATAATGCATTGAGAGCTTTCTCTGTGTTAGGGCCATTACAGGGTCATCAAGATTAAGCCCTAGGATGCAGAGCCTTGAATGATGGGCCTGGTATCTATACTCATATCTGATTCCAAAGCTCATGCACTATAAAACATCTTCTACAGATAACCTACATTTATTTACTGGAAGGAGCTATTTTCTCACGTTTATTAATCAAGGGCATCTGATTTTTCCGTCAGCAGGACATGGCCGGTATTATCATAAGAAGTTGATACAGCTTTAACACTAAAGAAAACCCATTCTTCAGCCTTTGCAGCCTCATTACAGACAACTACACTATTTCTCATTCACCTCTGATAAAATATATAACACATCCCCCTCCTCCTTATTACTATCCTCATACAACCCTAAACATCTGGTCATCTAGGTGGAGAATCATTATTTCTGGAATTATGAAACAAACAACCTGAGGATCTCAGTGCTTCAAAGTAGACAAGTTTAATCTCATTCACAGGCCATGTGAGCTAGGGGTCTGTTTCATTTCTCCTTATTCTGGGCCTGAAAGGGCCTGGATAGAGTGACCAGCCTCTACCTGGGACATTGTTTTGCTCAGGGCCAAGGGAACAGGTAACAGTGGAACCACACAATGGCTCTTCACCACTCTGCTTAGAAGTGGCATAATCACTCCTGCCCACACATTTCATTGGCCAAAGCAAGTCATGTTGCCACACCTGACTTCAGTGGGATGGGAAATTTTAATCTTCTCATAGGAAAGAGCACCACAAAATTACAGGCCTGTAGCAGATATCACACCCCAGAGAGGGAATGTGTGAGGAACAGCAAATATTTGAGAATAATACCATAGGCTACTGCAAACACTTTAAATGCTATTTAACTTCATATATATATATATATATATATATATATATATATTGCACTTACCTATTAACCAATGAAGAGACAGCTATGTTATTTTGCATTCTATTGTTGTTACAAACAGTGCTTACAAATGTTTTCTTAGAGGCATTTGCAAGAGTTTCTTTAAGGTAAATACCTGAAAATACAATTGTTGGGTCATAGTTTCGTATGCGTCTTCTACTTTACCAGATCTTGCCAATATTTTCTTCAAAAAGTACAAATTCACTCTCTTTACATTCTCCACATACTGTTACTCGTCTCATAATGTAATACAACACAGTATATAAACAGATTTCTTTGGAAAAGAAATGCTACAGAACATTAAATCTGGGTGACAGTAGCATGGATATTCCTTATACTTGTCTTTGTATTTTCTGTATATTTGAAACATTTCTTAATTCTTAACTAATTAAATTAATACTTCATAAGAATATTGTTAAGACTAAAGGAAAATGAAGAGAAGGGCCATAGAAGCGAGTTGATGTAAAGATTCTCTGAGTCAATTGCCATTCTCTTCTCACCATGTGAATATAGAGTTTATGTTGTGATCTAGACGTTTCCTTCTGAATGGTCACATGTGCTCTTCTATTATTTCCCTTATTTGCTAAGTATTTCTACAAGTACAAATACATGATGAAAACAATTTGTTTTGGCTGATTTCGTCATACTGCTGGGTAGAGAAGACACTGCTGATGGGCTTACACCCCATGTCCCTTGGCCCACTAGAGCTCTTTGAGGTTGTAAACAATTACCACACGTGTTTCACTTTTCCTCTAAGCACTTGCATCTGTCTGTCTGAAGGCTGCCCTGGCTTCAGAAGCATGCCTGGCCCACAAAGGGTAAACTGAAGGTACTGGAACTTTAATGTCCCCAAGTACTGCCCTCAACCAATGACAGGTGGAGACACCCTGGATTCCTGAACCTTTGTGGGGATTATGTTTTACAGAGTCTCTCTCAGAGGGTCCTCAGAGGGACTGTGCCCAGTTGTTCATGGTGGTAACCTGTCCATTAACACACCCTTTATTGGTCTTTCTCCCTTTCTGTCTTACTTTTCCCCTCTCTTTGCCATGGTTTCCTGGGATAACTCTCAGATAAACTACTTGCATTTCAATGCTTGTCTCAGTCCTGCTTTGGGGTGTAGAGGTGGAAAAAAGTATTTTTTTCCTCTGGCTTGAGCTCTGTAAATTGGACTGAGAAAAGACAGATTAGCAAGTGACATGTTAATAAACAAAAGTTTATTAACATGTGCATTGCACATACACATGGGAGTATCAGAGATGAGTAACTCAAATTAATGGTGAGAACTTGAGATTATATAGCATTTTAGCAAAGAACAAAAAAGCCGTGGAGAGATGATAAGACATAGGTGGAAAATTTCAGGAAGGTAAATTTATGGGGAAGCTAATGAAAGCTGAGGTTTATTTGTTTGTTTGTTTGTTTTAGTAAGATTTGTTATGCAGATTTCTCTGCTACCATCTCTGGGCTAAGAGTCTAGAGTTGTCTCTCGTCATTAACTTTTGTCCTTCCTAGTAGAGAGGGTACAGAAGATATCTTTAAATTTATGTCTTGCTCTTAGGCAAGTAGGGGGAGGGCAGAGAGCTTTTCTTTTATCTGCTTCTTCTTAATTGTCTTCAACTCCAAATAGTCAATACACCAAAATGGCCTATTTCAGGGTGGCATATTCTGTTACACTTCAGAGATTATCCCAATTTAAAAAGCAGATAAATTTAAGTGTTAGCCAAACCGATGCCTCCTTTCCATGTCCCCCACCAAAGTCCAACAGCTTTCCAGAATCAGTCTCTTTTAATACTGAAATAAATTGGTTCAAGTGTCCACCCCTTGAAATATCTCTGAGGATTTTGGAGGGAGCAGGAAAGGAGTTTGCATCCTTGTGACTCAGTGTGCCCTGTTGCCTGCTTGCCTGTCATTTCAGGTCCTTGGTTGTTATCTCTTCTCACCAGCCTGCTTTGCCCACAATGGTCAACACTTCATCAGTTTATCTCCCACAGTGAAATCGTTTCGCAAGCCCCTTACATTTAACAACCTGTTCCTGCAATTTTGAGTTAATACAGTAGATTACAGAAAAGAACAAGCAATTCCTTAAAAGTGAACAATGGATCTCCCTGACATAAAAATCTATTAATTCTTCCCAGCCATGGGAAACTTCTTTTAGGTTACATTTGCCTTAATCTTCTAATCCTCTCTCCAGACCCTTTCCCCCTTCTTCTTATCTGCTTGCTTCCCAAACTGAATGCTAGTTATTTACTTTGAATAGAAGTTAAGCTCTACCCCAAACTCAACTCCCCGTGTTATCTTTGTGAAACACCAAATCCTTAAAGTGTTTTCCCAAACAAAAAGTCATTTAATCATCCTCTTTGCACTTGAGCCTCACAAAGCATAGGCAGGACTTTTTAAATGACATGCTTTTTCTTAACATTATTCAAATTCTTCTGCCCATGTCATCCTTTGTTTGGAGAAAAGGTACAGCCTGCATATTTATTTCCCTCCATTTCAATCCAGAGCTTGAGGGTTGACGTTTTTTATTTTTCTTTTAGTTACATTTAACTGCAACAATAGCATGGTGTACTCTTTTCAATAAAATGTTTCAGAATTTCATATCTCTATGATCTCTGTGACTTAGGACAATTTCACTTTCAAGTGATGGAAACCAAACCCAATATGTCTTAAAGGAGAGAAGGCACAATATTACCCTACATAACAGCAAAGCCTTGGGACTGACTTCAGGTACAGCTAGATCCGGGGGATTATGTAGTTTTAAGACATGGTGTCTCTCTGTCTTTGTTTCTCAGTTCTCTTCTGTGTTGGCTTCATTTCCATGCAGGTCCTTCTAATGTTTTGGCAAGATGACAATGAGTTTGCATGCTGCCTTCTCAGTAACCTCGGAGGAAAGAGAGTGCCTCTTTCCTGATAGTTCTAAAATATACCTGGCATTTTCTCTATTTATTCAAAATGAATTATGTCGATTTAAGAATCAATCACTATGGCTGGGGGGATCCAACCAATTCCCACTTCTGGAAGTGGCCTCAGGATGGGAGGAATGTTGTTACCCACAACATGTCATTGTCCTCATAGGTGAGGGATGGATGATGATCAAACAAAGTAACATACATCCAGGGTCTAAAGAAGAGTTTTAAAGGCTGCAGAAAACCAAACTTCATTTTCTATTATTTATTCAGAAGAGAAAAATAAAAAACATACTTAGAACAAAAGCTTCTTTTATTGAAAACTAATTACTAGAAGCCAATTAATAACTTAATCATAGGGCAGGGTGTGAATTCATCTAACTTTTCTTGTACATAAGGATAGATAGAGTATTACTGACATGTCCTTTGTTTGCATTTGACATCTATTTGCTAATGGAAAAGAGTATTTTCTATTTTCTATTCTAATTCTAAAGTCAAGTCTGGAAGATTCAGCCAGAAATTGATGAAGAAATATGTTTTGCATAGGTTTTGCCCAGGATGTTCTTTGGGTGAAAAAGAAGAATTATTCTTCTCAAAAAAGGTTATTTAAAAATAATGAGAAAGAATGTACTAGAATAATTCCTTTGTAGAGTAAAATATGAAGCATGATAGGAGTTCTCTACAGAGAAAAATGGGCGTGAGAATATAGAGGGGATTCAGTGAAAAACAAATCACGAATTCTGACTTTAAGAGTAAATTGAATTTTAAAAAGCAAAGAAATACATAAATTTAAAGTTCAAATTAAACATTTTTAAAAGTATTTTTTTAAATTTCAGTCGACATACAATATATTAGTTTCAGGTGCACGACATAGTGATCAGACATTTATATAACCCATGAAGTGATCACCCTGATAAATCTAGTATCCTTTTGATACCATACATAGTTATTACAATATTATTGACTATATTTCCTATGGTATAGTTTACGTCTCCATGACTATTCTGTAACTACCATTATGTCCCTCTTAATCCCTTCCCCTCCCTTATCGTCCCTCCAACCTCCCTCTCATTTGGCAGCCATTAAAATGTTCTCTGTATCTATGGGTTTGTTTTTGTTTTGTTCGTTTGTTTATTCTGTTTTTAGTTTCTACATATAAGTGAAATCATATGGTACATGTATTTCTCTGACTCATTTCACTTCGCATAATAACCTCTAGGTCCATCAATGTTGTTGTAGATGGCAAGATTTCATTCTATTTTATGGCTGAGTAATAGTCCATTGTATATATGTACCACTTCTTGTTACAGATACATATGTCTTTTTGAATTAACGTTTTGTGTTTCTTCGGATAAAAGCCCAGAAGTGCGATTACTGGGTCCTTCTTCCTCTCATGCCTTTCTTTTAAAGTCTATTTTGTCCAGTATAAGTATTGCTAATCCAGCTTTTTTTTTCCTCCAATTTTACTTTTACAAAATATATTTTTTTCATTCACTTACTTTCAGTCTGTGTGTGTCTTTCGATCTGAAATGAGTCTCTTCTAGGAGGCATATGTAAGAGTCTTATTTTCTTATCCATTCAGCCACCCTATGTCTTTTGATAGAAGCGTTTATTCAATTTACATTGAAATTAATTATTGATATGTAGTTATTGCCATTTTACTATTATACACACACATATTATACACACGCACACACACGCACGCACACACACACACACACACACACACACACATTTCTTCTTCTTAAAGTAGTCCTTTTAACATTTCTTGAAATATTGTTTTGGTAATGCTGAATTCTTTTAGCTTTTTCTTGCCTGGGAAGCTCTTTATTTGTCTTTTGATTTTGAATGATAGCTTTGCTGGGTAGAGTAATCTTGGGTGTAGGTCCTTACTTTTCATCACTTTGAATATTTCATGCCAATCCCTTCTGGCCTGCAAAATTTCTGTTGAGAAATTAGCCTACAGTCTTATGGGAGCTCCTCTGCAGGTAACAAACTGCTTTTTTCTTGCTTTTTTAAAAGATTCTCTCTAAATCTTTAACCTTTGGCATTTTCATTTATGATGTATCTTGGTGTGGGCCTCTTTGGGTTCACCTTGTTTGGGACTCTTTGCATTTTCTGGGCTTGTATGTCTATTTCCTTTGTCAGGTTAGGGAAGTTTTCTGTCATTATTTCTTCAAATAGGTTTTTTATTTCTTACTTTCTCTCTTCTTCTTCTGGTACCGCTATGATGTGAGAGTTGGCACACTTGATGTTATCCCAGAGGCCCCTTAAACTATCCTCAGTTTTTGGATTCTTTTTTCTTTTGCTGTTCTGTTTGGGTGTTTTCTACTACCTTATCTTCTAAATCTCTGATTCGATCCTTGGCTTCCTCTAATCTACTATTGATTCCATCTAAGGTATTCTTCATCTCAATTATTATATTCTTCATTTCTGACTGGTTCTTTTTTGTTTTATATTTCCATTTTTATGTTTCATATCTATTTTTTAAAGTTCTTACTGAGATCATTGAGCAACCTTATAACCAGTGTTTTGAACTCTGCATCTGGTGAATTGCTTGTCTCCATTTATTTAGTTCTTCTTCTGGAGCTTTGTTCTGATCTTTCATTGGGGACATGTTTCTTTGTCTCCTCAATGGGCTCCCTTAAATTCTCATTTTTCTTCCAGCAAATCTAAATTTGTTTCTATGTATCAGGTAGAGTTTCTTTGTCTCTTGGTCGTGGGGCCCAGTGTCACAGTCTCCCTTGTCACCTGAGCCAGGTACTCCAAGTATATCTCTTGTATGTGTTGTGTGTGCCCTGCTGTTAAAATTATACTTTGATTGCTTTTTGCACATCATGGGAGGGATTGACCCTCAGGCTGATTGGTCGTGAGGACTGGCCATGACTATATTGGAAGAGCTGTTGTACAGGGGCTGACCCTATGGAGCAGGATTCCATTTAGTGGGACACCAGTGCTTGCTAAGTCTGCCTTTTAGGTATGTCGTTTGTGGAAGTGGATGGGTGGTGTTCTCATGTGGTCTGAAGCTGGCCACCAAGTGAGTTGTTTCTGGGACATCTTGTGAGAGGCTCTGGTGCAGGCCAAGTTCAGCCTGTGCCTTATCCAGAGTCACTTGGTATGAGCTACAAAATGATCTATAGATGGTTGCCATTTGTGCTGGGCTTGAAGGTGCCTGGAAGAGGCTAAGCTAAGAATTGAGGCTGTCTGCCAGTAGTGCTGGCATTGGGGCTGCTTAGCAAGAGGTATGGGGCATGGTGAGGCCACATACTGCTTGTTTGGAGTTTGTAAACCTTTGAGAGGTTTTAGGATAGTCAGTAGCATGAGCCAAGAAAGCACATTTGTGTGGAAAATCCACTGGAAATAGCTTGGGTGGGCCTGAAAGTTGAATGGGGAGGATCTCAGAAAATCGTTAGGGCAGGAAAATGGTGTTAGCCAGGTTAATGGAGACTTAGATATGGTAGCCTCTTGTGTCTGCGTGTTGGGTGCAGATAGGGCTCAAGAGAGATACTGAAGCAAATGACTCCAGCTAGCAAATGATGGATATCAATGGTTCTAAAATAATCACCTTAGCAAATCAACCTGATATCAGTTTCAAAAGAAAGTGGCCCCTTTCTCGAATATTTATAACTTCCCTTAGAACTTTTTGATGGAATCCTTATCCTTGATTTTGTCTAAATATTTATTCCCAGAGTAGTTATTTCACAAATGCTACCAAGAATAACTTATTCCTTAGACATCCCATAGGGAAATTGAGTAGGATGAATGCCATCATTGGAGATGAATCAATATGCGAAGGTTAACCCATGAATACAGATAAACATCACAAGGTTTGAGTATTTTTCTGAATAGAATCCAAACCTCTCTGGTCTGGAAGTCACATATGATCCCACACTCTTGCAAGGCTTCTCACCCTTCCCCATCATCATCAGCCATAAACAACAAGAGAACAGGCTCTCTTCGCATATTTGGAAAACCCTGCTTCTGTCCCAGGTGGAAACCACTACACACCAAGGCATACAATTAAACAAGAAAGGGCAGCTGAATTTATTTGAACCTTGAAAAATATTCTGATTCAGATTTGAAGTAATTTTTAGATTGCTTATAATTTTTAACCAAGCTGTTATAAAGCCAATACCTTTGAACTAAAAATACTATGAGATAGAGAGAGAGAGAGAGAGAGAGAGAGAGAGAGAGAGAGAGAATGAAATAAAAACAATAACCAAAAAATTTAGCTAAAAGAAAATGAAAGGTACCATGATTCAGGTATTAGCTTGTGAGTCATAGGCAGTCAATTATTAGTTCTTCTAGAGCTTACAAATGAACTAGTGGATCAACAGTGTCTTCGGGTCTTCGGTTACTAACCTTTCATCCATGAGATTGCAGACTTCTGTCATCTGCATATGACTAAAGAGAAAAGTTATAAATCTTGACTGAATGTGTTTCCTAATTTTGAGGCCAGATACAATATGGGATTAGGAAAAGGAAGGTATTTATGGTTAAAATGGGCTCCCTTACATTCTCATTTTTCTTCCACTAAATCTAAAATTCTTCTTGCATCTTATTCTTTTCTTTCATTACAATGGAAAAATATCTTGTAAAATCAAAGGCAAATCCTTGCATGTTTGCTCTATATTATATATCCTTTCTAATCTACTCAAAAGATTTGCTTCTATAATTATTCTCCTAGGAATTTATTTTCAAGTATAGTGTCAATAAGATCTATTTATTTTCCCAATGGTAAATGTAATTTTTAAATAAGTACTTAGGTCTTTTTTTTTTTGGTGGGGTGCTACTTCTGTTTCATCATCTTCTTTGTATATTTATGTACCAATAAACATTCTTTAAATTATTATTTTTTAAAATGTACACATTATATTATGTCTTATCTTGTATTTTGCTGCTTTATCAAAAATGCCTTTGTTATTGTCATATCTTTTTCCAGATTAAATTTAGAATGAGATTATCAATTTTATTAAAAAGATATAAATTCTTTCGAAAATATAATTTTTATTCTTACACATTGCTTTTCTTATTTACTTTAGAAAAAGATATTGAATTAAAAAAACAAACAAAGAAACCTTTGGAGTTGTATTGCATTCAAAGATTTATTTAAATAAAAATTGAAAATTTACGATATAAATTTTTTCCCATCTTGAAATAAAAGTATTTTCATAAAACTCTGTAGTTTTTTTCCTATTAGTTGTGAATTTCTGTTTTAGTAATTACTAGTAATTCAAGTTTTACTTTCCATTGCAAGTGAATTTTTTCCATTACATTTTCTAATTATTTCTGTTTACTAGAAAAGCTATTAATTTTATGAGTATATTGCACTTATATCTGGTTACTTTGCTTAATTACTTATTCTAATAACATTGATTTTCTTCAGATAGATATTATTTATTTCAAAACAAAAATTAATAGAAAATAATATAATAAAATGTCTATTAATTAGCTTTATAAAATCTTAACATGACTTCTTTTTGCTTTAGATATTTTAAAGAAAATTTTGTTGAAGCCCAATGCATGTCAAACTAAATTTCATAACTTTGTTAGTAACATTCACTATCAAGAAGTTGGGGATTAAAATAATTTTTATTCATAATTATGCTATTATATAAATGTATGGATATGTAAGTGTAATTGTTTATTTTTCGTGACATTTTATACAAATGACATCGTGCTGTGTATGTTATGCTATTTTTTCTGAAATATATTTTATGATACATATCCATGTGATACATTTTTCTATTGTCTATTCATGTTAGTATAATTTAAATGTACCAAAGTATGTTTACCCAATCTCCCTTGAGGGACCAATATTTTAGTTCTATACATAGAGCAGTAGTGGATATGTTTTTACAAGTCTACTTATATCTTTTTGGCAACTTATATAACTCCTTCTGTGTTCTATTCACGTTTTCTATTCCTTCTTAGGTACCTTTGGGTAATATTTTTTTTTTATAAAAATCAATATCTGGATTTTCAAATTTGAGTTTAGAATTATATATGCATTCTGTTGTAAAAATGTCAATTTTATTTGTAACTGAAATTATATATTTTTAATCTATTTAATAACTTTCGCTTTGAATTCTTATCATCACTATTATTAACTTTTATTTAAGTTTTTAACTTGTGTATCTTTGTCCACATGTCCAATTTTGACACATGTCTCTTGTAAATAGCTGTAGATACTTTCAGATGTTTTATTTGCTTGTTTGCTTTTTTGCTAAGTTTTGGTTAGTTCTTATTAATACAAAGTCCAAGATATGTCAGTAGTGACAATAAACATATGGGTTTTTACTTAGCAAAGATGGAACTCTGATTACATGTGGCAGCTAGGAATAAATGTCAAAAAAGATGGACTCAAACAAATCAAGTTTTTATTTTTCTCACATAACGAGAATTATTGAGGTAGGAGGGTTTTAGGTTAAAGATTCACTTCTTCCCCCTTTATTCTGTTTTGGTTTTGATAGACCCTTATGACCTAAAGATTACTATGGCGACATGTTTCTTTACTCTTGGCAATTGTTTCCTATTAAAAATAATAATTTTCTCTGCTCCATAGGTGTTGGAAGATGTTATTCTTCATGTCTATTTACTCCATCTTATAAATTTCATTTTTTTTAAAAAATTTTATATGTTACTCTTTGAAAATAACCCTACTAACCTACCCAGTCATTTCTGCAACTCAGTCCATATATTATTCTGTAATAATATAGACAATTTCTAAGAATGCTGATGGTTTCTTTGACATCATTAATTTCCTTTTAAATAACTGTGAAGACTAGATTATAGTAAATTTATTTGATACTCTTCTTTGATGGTATCTTTATTTTATTCTAATGTTGATTGATTCTTGGATATATGATCGAATATCTGTTTGAGAATTAAAATGAAATAGGTAGCATGGTGATTCTTTCTCAACCCAATGAGTATCCCTATTTGTGTACTGATAGATTCAGGTTCTCATTTCGGTAAGGCTTGTGGAGACAGGCAGGACCTCCTGTACAACAATGGGTGCAGGAAGCTTTGTTTCTAGGTGTGGGCACTTTGACCTCTCCCTGTGGCTGTGTATTAATTGCTCTCTAGCCCGACACCCACTCTGTTATTCTTCTGTATCAGATCTATCACGTTAAATGAGTGGTAATAAGAGCTTTATTCTGAAGGAAGATTCATGCTCCAATCAGCATTTCAGCCCGGAAAATCATGACAAAGGCCTGTTTTTGGCTAATTCTTATTCTTGTTTAGAAGGGACTTTGTACTGGGAGAAAATAGTGTAGCCTCTGAACACTCTCAGTTTAAGTAGGAATGAACATCTCTTTCAAATCCAGCCTTTAATTACTCTCTTGATTATTATCCCTGGACCCCTCTGGTTCTTGTTGAATTTTGAGGGTTGCTCTAAGGCTTTCTTAGGAAGAACTCTTCTTATTGCCTCAATAACCTGCTACTTCCTGTATTTGGGGTTATGTTTCCCTTTTTAGTTTTCTTCTTCATTCTTAAGCCATTCTCCATCTACTAAAAATTTCTAAAAAATTGTTTTTTAATGAAGATACCCTTTTTCTTCCCATTTTATACTTATTTCCTTTATTTATTTTTTATTTTTTGCATTTCAATAGTATGGGGAGAGAGTAAGGAGAACCAATTAATCATCTAGTTCCAAACAAGTTCCCTGATATTGGAAACTCTTATCTCTTGAATTCTTTTGGTATTGAAAATTTTGACACATCTCCCAATCCTCTTTCTCCAGGCACCTGTTATGTAGGTTTTTGCCAAGGTGCAGTTCATAGTTCTGCATGCTCTACCCTTTTTAGTAGTTTCATACATGCTGGTACCTCTTTGCATCTGTGTGTGTTTATTAGTTTGTTACTTAAAACTGTACAATGTATACGTGTAGCTCTAGATGATGATAATGATAACATTTAATATGTTTCAGATGCTTATTAGGTGCCAGACATTTTACTCAACATTTTATCTGCTTAATTTTCTTGAATCATTATGAAATATGAACTACCAAAATTCTTCATTTTAAAAATGGAGAAACCAAAGCTGAGAATGTTTAGGTTAAAAGCCTCAAAGTCCCTAGGCTTATATCAGAGCCAGGATCGCACCCAGGACTTGGTTCCAGAACCAGCACTTCATAAAAACTCTATTATACTACTGCTCATGTGCATTTACTATTATTTAGCCAAGCAGTGGTTAGGAACTCACGTTCTTGCAAATATCAAAATATGAGCAGAAACACAAAGACTTGGAGATTTCTGCATTGAATTGTCAACATTATGGCAAAGCAAATTGCAGGTGGGAAAAACTCCAGTAACTCAGAGTGAAGAATAAATTGCAGATAGTCATATGGGAATTTAGCATAATGTTTGTGGACTGGGTGATTTTCTAATGGTTTTTATAAGAGAAAAACAGTGTCTTGCTTTTTCTTTTTTTTCATCTGGATCAATTCCTGATATGGAAGTACAGATACATTCAATTCTTGTATCATCATTTATTTTTCTCTGATTATGTTTTGCAGTGACTTCATATCCCTGAGTTTTGTTTTCCTAACTTTAAAAAATAAGTTAATGTACTTAAGATTCTTAAAATTAGATTAAATGATGACATGTACGAGCCTTACACTAGAAACACAGAATGTCTTCCCTGCAAGGTTTTTACATGAACGTGTTTCATAAACTAGAATGTGACAAATGCGCACTAACATAGTGGAAAACAAATGCATCTGTGCAAACAGATTCTGACCTGAATGTGCTCAAAAAAGCAGTGTAACCTGGA
Source organism: Pteropus medius (assembly GCF_902729225.1). NCBI lineage: Eukaryota > Metazoa > Chordata > Mammalia > Chiroptera > Pteropodidae > Pteropus > Pteropus medius. The sequence goes on from NW_024342471.1 coordinate 665,801, forward strand.
TAAGTATCTTACTTTTCTTAAAAATTTACTTACTAATAAATTTTTTAATAGAACCATTTCAAATTCTAGACAGAGAATAAATTGGATAAAGTGTAAAAGAGTTGACTCGTATTTCATATTTGTTAAATCCTTTAATTTTCTCTTGTTAAAACTTTGCATTATACGTATCCAGCTGTCCAAAACTTAAAACCATGCATTTATATGTGTATGTATTTATACACACACATATACACGCACACAGAGAAATAACATTCTATTTATATTTGTGTCATATGTAATAGGAAAACCAATAGCAAGTGTCGGTGAAGAAATTACAACTTTCATATATTCTTTTGAAAACATAAAAAGTTATAGTTATAAAAAAACCAGTATGGCATTTTCAAAAAAATACAAAGATGTTTGTAGCCTATGATGCAGCAACTTCACTTTGAGTTATATGTTAAAGAAAAAGCTCTTAAACATGTTCTCAAGAAAGCCTATTCAAGGGTATGTATTATGACATGATTTAGAACAACAAATTGCTAATTACCTAAATTCCACCAGTAAATCAATGAATGAATACACTGTGGTCTGTTTATATAATGGAACACCATGGAGTAATTGAATATTGAGTGAATAAGACAAGTTGCACAAGAATACATAAAGATGCTAACATATATTTAAATAAAAAACACATGGAAAATAACCACTGTTTTACAGACCATATGTAGGTAGTAAAGTAAAAAATCCTAGATGGGATCAATAGTCACTAATTTCAGTGTAGAAGTGAAGTCTGGAAGGAAATGGAGAGAAAGAGTGGCATCAACTGTCTATGCCACATTGTGTTTATTTAAGAGAAGAGAAGATGATGTGACAGCAAATATATACAAATGTCAACATCATTTGTTAAATCTGGATGGTAGGTATAGGGTGTTGACAATATTGGTCTCTGCATCTGTCTGTTTATTGGCACAGTCATAAAAACATACAAATAAACTATTAAAAACTATTAAAAACCTCCAGTTGCCTTAAATTCTTTCGCGACTATGAGCATGTGGATGAAGGAGCATATGTTTGTATTTACTAACCATGCAACATGATTATAGAAAGATGTGATATGCATATGTACACATGGATATGCATACATATGCCATATATTACATATTATATGTCATATATATAGCACACTCTTCCTATATTCATACCATCTGTACAGTGAACTGTGCCTTGCTCTTCCTTCTAACTGCAAATTACTTTAAATTTTTACAAAAAGCAATGTTACATTAATTTAGAGAAATATGTTTTGCCTTATCCTTGGCGTGGCAAAGCCACTTAATTCTTTTAACAGATTTTATCAACAGATTCTTGCTACTTTTCTTATGCAGCACTAAATTTGTTTTTTTCAGCCGCTGGCCAAGGCAGACCCTCGATTTTATTCCACCCTGCTTCGCTTCATCGTTTTCTGTAAAAACGGGCTAGACACACTTTAATAACATTTGCTATTAACATGTTTTAACTTTGAATCTGTTAACTAAGATATAGTGTATTCAGAGTGTACTTGGGTTATAAAAAGGCTGGAAATCGGTCTTTACATCTCATGGAAATGTCTTATGAAATGTCTAGTAATACACCCACCTAATTGCAATTTCCTGTAACTTAGAGTGGCTTTTAATAAAGCTTATTCTTTTTATGTTTTACTATAGCCTGACTTCTGGATTGTGTGATTTGACATCAGAAATAACGTAGATGAGATTATTTCCTTGAATTTTCACTCTCAGGATATGTGCAGTCACATTATTTTCCATAATGAAAAAAAATAGTAAAATGCTCAAGAAGCAAATGTACTACAATTCCACCAATTCAAAATAATTACAAGGAGGGTTGGCCTGAACTGAGAAACAAAGGATATGGTAAAAGAAGTGCCATGTAAGAGGTGCCATGTGTTTACTTTCAAACACGGGGTTGCGGGAGTAGTAACGGGAACCCACTTAGAACAGTGTGCCTAAGCAGGGGTCCTGCTGAGTCCATTATAGTGAACAGAAAATACTTTACTTTTTTAGAACTCTGTTAATTATTGACGGTGCAGCTAGGTAGTTTTAAAACTGCTTAAGAACAGTAATTCATTAAGCAAGTTAAACATTTCTTTTCTGCCTCCACAAATCCTGTTTAGTCTTATTTAAACCAAGATCCCCTCAGATGTTATGAATTCTGAATATTATATCAAGTACATAAAATTGCCCATGTTGATGAATCTACATGGAAAGTTTGGGGGATTTTTTTTATAAATCTAAAAAGCATCAGGTTAAGTCCAATTTAAAAGGCAGGAAAAACTAATCCTTTTTTTGCACTATATGCAAAACTTTATTAATATCTTATTTATTGTTATTTATATAATTTTTATTCATTATTTTTAATTGCTACATATTTATTTTTTCGATTAAAATTTTTTATTAAAATATAATTTACATGAAGTAAAATTCACACATTTTAGTGTATAGTTCTACGAGTTTTGACATGTGTATGTAGTCATATAACCATCACCACAATCAAGATATAGAACAGTTCCATCACCCCCAAAATTTGTGCACCTTCCACCCCTTCCAGTCAACCCACCACAACAACTACTGATCTGATTTCTATCACTAAAGGTAAGTTTTGTCTGTTCGAGAATGTCATATAAATTGAATTATACACATGTGCTCTTTTTTTTTTCACAGTAGCTTTTTTTTATTAGTTTCAAGTATATAGGACATTGGTTAGACATTTATATAGTTCATAAAATGATCCCAAAACTAATCCATTTTAATGTACATTTTTTTCTTCACCTTTTATTACTGTTAAGTACATGCACAGTATAACAAAGAGTACATGAAAGGTAACCCTTTCTGAGTCCTCGTATATCTAAAAAGCTCTTTACTTTTGCCATGATTGACCCTTTGGCTGGTTTTAGAATTTAGATTAAAATATTTTCTTTTTTTTTTTTTTTTTTTCTAAGACCAGCGAAAACATTACTGAAATATTTATTTCTGAACCCAAAGTTCCTAGTTAAGTGTTTCGATCTGATTCTTCTTTCTTTACAAGAATTCACTACTTTCTGTAAATTTTAATAGCTTCTGCATATCCTTGGTGTTCTGCAAATTCACAAATTATATAAGGTATTTTAAAAATATATATATTATTTGTTCAGCAGTTTATGTGCACCTTAATACTTAAGACTTACTTATGCCATTCAGTTATTCAGCTCTAGGAAGATTAGTTTGTAAAAATAATTTCCTCGATAATTGTTATTAATTATTGTTTCATTTCATCTCTTTGTTTTGTTCCATTTTCTTTTTCAGATTCCTTTTATCACATGTTAGTACTTCTAGATATGTTATATTTTTTCTCTTTTTGGTCATATTCTCTATCTCCTTCTCCCTCTCCCCCACTACATACACACACACACACACACACACACACACAC